>NW_020202894.1:0-1721 GCF_001531365.2 Cynara cardunculus var. scolymus
ACATGGTATGTAAGATAGAAGCACTTGTTAGACAAGAAAAGAAAGCCAAAACAGTTTACTTCTTCCTCCGACTTCTTTAGCCACTTCCGGCTTCCCCACTTCCGCATCTGTCGTATTCGGGAGAGCTTGCTTCGTGGCAGATCATTTAGCAATGCTAGCAGCCTGGTGAGGGCTGGCTGTCTGGGGACATTTTAAGGTAGGGCCTGCTGGGCTTGCTTCTCATGAGATTGGGTAAGGGAATCGGAAATGGGCTCATAAGCCGGGCGGGCGGGCTTTTGGGCACACGGAAAAGGGGACTTGTCATAGTTAATTACGTATGGACATGGCTATTGTGTAGCAAACCATGATCTGCCCAAAACATCCTTCACAGCATGCCTGTTGTGAAGGTTCAAATAAGAAARATAAAACAAAGAAATACCTGGAGAATGTTGGAGCATCAAGTAAAACCTATAAGCAACTCATTCTGCAGACAACCATTTTAGTAAGTTAAGCTTATCTTTTTTGTAGAAATCTCTATATCAAGCATCATCCGTTGCATATTAAAACAGACTGGCAGATCTTTCCAACCATTTATAATCGCAAGCTAAAACTTCTAGGATCAATGCAGATAAATGTTCAAAAGTTGACTCATATGAGAAGTGTTACAGAACTAGATTTTCGAGTCCCTGTTGAAATTAACCTTCATGTATCCAGAGCAGGAAATATTTTTATACTAGGAAAGGTTACGAGTCTATATTAATATGCAACAAACAGTGGTTGTTTTGATTTTAGAGTTCCTACTTGATGTTGCAACTTTCTTTGAGTATTTCTTTGCTTTCTTTGAGATTTCAAGTAACCATTACTGTGAAGGATGTTTTTAGTATATCCTCCTTAATTCTCTGTATTTTAAAATATAATTTTAGCATTTGGCTTTTGAGTAGAAGGTGTGCACACCGGGGGTTGGTAAAAGAACTGAGGGACAATGCCCCTCTAGCCTAAGTGGGCCTACCTGCGAAGCAACTGGTACGGGGGGGCGGTTTGGTTTTGTGCAAGGCCCTCGCAGCAGGAAGAGGCAGTTGTCATTTGAAAGAAAACGCTCTTTGTTTGTATAAGGTTCGAAACCTTCACACCCTGATGAAAAAGCCCTTTCTTTTCTATCTTATTAGTAAAGCCTAAACGTCCTTATTGAAGCCTAGCTAACRAGAAATCAAAGCGATAACGCACCTTTCCTAAGATTAGAATCGAACTAGAAGAGAAGGCCTTTCTTTCTCAAAGTAAACTTTCTCCCTTCCCTTCTTGCTTTAGAAAGATTGCAGCTATCGTGCTGGACTAATATAATAGAAAGTCAAGGCTCTTCTCCATCTATATCCCTACTAGTGGTTATTCTTTCCAGGCCATTTGTTTGACAGCTTAAACTAGACCCCACTTTCGATTAGATAGGTTTYGGTCTTAATCAAGATAGGTCAAGGGCGCGTCGGAACGGTCGGTAGCTACTTAGTCTCATTCGGTCTTAAGCACCTAGCTTGTTATCACAAGAAATACTTACGAATTCGCTATACGGTAGATTTGGCATTAACCCAAAAAGCACAACAACCGAGGTCTGCTACATCGTATCCTACCATGTCAATACAGGGAAAAGACGAAGATTATTGGAACCCACCAACGAACTCAGCTGTCCAACTAGCTGCAGCTATCACTGCCAATGCAAGGATCTATATGTACCCATATATCTCAAGAGAAGA
>NW_020202894.1:2181-10904 GCF_001531365.2 Cynara cardunculus var. scolymus
CACTACCAGATGAAATGATTTCATCTTCTATCTTAGGTCTCTTTAAGCTAGAGGACAAAATATCAGAGGGTCACTTTTAAGCTCAGAAGACGTATACCTACACAAATGAAAAAGGAAAGGATATTGTCAAGTACAAAGGTGCTGCGAAAGAGAAAATAACAGCGGAATGGTTTAAGTCACAGTACGCTAACCCTTCTCGTAAGCAAGAGGTAGAGGTGGAAGCCTACTTCCGGATTGACTGGCCCACACTTAACATAAAAAAGATAGATCAATCAATCCTGGTTGGGATTAATCTTGGGTTAAAGAGGATCCCAGTGTGGGAAAAAGATACTAATACTAATTCGTCTTCTAAGAAGTGGGTTGATACAGAACCAAATTCAGTCTATGACATGTCTAGACTAGATCATATGACATTACTTCTTAGCAGAAATTATTAATAAGTAAAACAAAGCAGAAATGATAAGTAAAACAAAGCAGAAATTATTAATAAGGCAAAACATCAAATGTAAAATGTTCATTCAATTGTTACCTTCAATATTCATCTCATTTTCATCTTCTGTAGTAAAAGTTCCCTTTGGGTTACTTCTTAGCTTGGCAACAAGCTTTTTTGTTAATGGCATTTTCCTATTTTCTTTTTTCCCATGTCTGAAGAAATAAAAAATAAATAAAACATAAGAACAAAAACTAGTTACTATTGTTTCTAATGAAAAATTTTCGTATATTCTACATACAAGTCAACAATGGTCATAACATGAATATGAAAACTAGGGTTTGAACTTGGAATAATACAATCGGTGGAAACTAGTTTTACTTACCAACATAAATTTAGCCTTCAAATCGATGAACAAAAGTTTGCTATGGGTTGAATATGTAAAACTTTGAACTAGTTTCATAATATGAATATGAAACTAGGGTTTGAACAGAACATCAAGAAGAAGAAATAATACAATTCATCAAAAAAGAAAAATCTAATCTTAGTTAATTACCCACATAAATTTAGCATCCAATCGGTGAGCAAAATTCGCTATGGGTAAACCTTCAATGGCGAATCACTTCTCGATAATCACAGTTTGCCTCTGAAGTTTGAAGACGCTTCCGATTTGTAAAGACATTAAGATTGAAAATCACAGTGGTTATACTAAAATCACAAAAAAGAAAAGACGAAGAAGAAGAACAAAAAGAAAACCTAAGTTTTGTTACTTACCAACATAAATTTAGCCTTCAAATCGATGAATAAAAGTTTGCTATGGGTAAGCCTTCAATGGAGAATCAGTTCGCGCCTGGAGGTGTTTTCGTGAATGAAGATTCAAAACTTCTAACATATACGAACTTTCAATCTTCATAAAACGCCACCATATTCATCAATAATTACAAAACTGCCATTGGACGCCTTCAGACCATTGATCAACTTGTTGATCAAATCTAACAGATATAAGTTGGTCTCGCGGGTCTTACGGAAAAGACTTGGTCTCACATGATCCCAAGTATATATATATATATATATATATATATATATATATATATATATATATTTACTTGCTTACCCAATGGATCCACACACACATGCATCTCTAAGAGTTATACATGTTAAAAATAGAGATTTTAAAGAGACAGAAAGAAAGTAGAAATCTTCCTAGACAAATCTTTAAAGCTCCATATTTAAGAGAGAGGAATTATATTTAATTCTTTCTCATCAATAAGAGACGTGAAAACTAAGGAGGCGTTTGGTTCGTAGAATAGAATTCGATGGAATTGGAATTAATCAAATGAATTTGACTTTGAGAGAATGAAATGGAATATGATGAAATTTGACCATGTCTTGTGATTGCGTTTGGTTGCATGGAATTGGAATGAAATTCTTAACGGAATTGGATTGGTAAGGAATCTATAGGAAATGAATTGAAATCCTAGCATATTGCCATGAAATTGTAAAATCTGTGCGTGAAGGAATCGACTGGAATTGAAAGGATTCCAACTTCTAATATTTTGTTTAAAAAAGATTATATAATAACATAACCGTTAAAAATATTCAAATACTAATTAGGCAAAACAAGGAGAAAGATATATACTGTTTCAAGCCAGATAGTGTCAAGGGTAGGCTTTCTGCTCCTGGCACACTCTGGATCTTCCCATTTGAGTCTTTCTGGAAGAGTGTTACAGGCTACCAGGATTAATCCCCGTAAAATTTGACCGTAAGAAATTAGTTTTGATAAACTCAGTGACCGCAATTATTGTTTATGTCTGGAATCGAACCTTGAACATATGAGATATTCCACCATATCCCCCAGGACCTGATCAACCAGTTAAGTTTATATAGTCCAATGAGTTCCCATTTATACTCGGGCAAAGGTAAATCACATGTTAAGTAATTGGGTGGTGTTTTAGGAAAAACTTAGGAGGCGTTTGATTTGATAGAATGATTATGAGGGATTAGATTTTTGTGGGGATTCAAATCTGTAAAGATTTTGCATCTTTGTATATTTGGTTTGTAATATTTGGAACGGAATTGAATTTTTATTTTTTAATATATAATTTATATGAAAAATTATAAATAATCATAAAAATAACGAAATTATCTTTTTATTAATCGATTACTATAAAATAAATATTTTCAAAATATATTATTACACATAAATCCTACGAAATATACCAACAACCTTCCACGGGATTTCTAAATCCCATGTTCGTGGGGTTTCGGGATTTCAAATCCGAGTGATCATTCATACCAAACATATAAACTTGGAATGAAATTGAATTCGAAATCCTATCTAAGCCTACAAACAAAACAAGTGCTTAGTTCTGCATGATTCGCTAATTAGAATTCTATTCAACACAAAACAATTTATTTTTCTAAATGGAATCGATTTTCTAAACAAGACAGAAGACTATTACGTTTTAGACGTAAAACATTCCACTGTTTCGAAGGATCTTTACATATCTTCGGTTGATTTTGTGGAATTTTTGAAAATTTCTAGTTGTTTTACAGGGACTTCTTAGGTTGATTTGGAGGGATTTTTTCGTTAATGTCCTTTATATTTTATAATATCTCATAGCACTCCTAAAGTTTAACATATATAACCACAAGAGTTGTGGCGTAATGTTTGAGATCATGGGGATGTAGTGGAATGTTCCATCTGTCCAACGTTCGATTCCATGCGTACACAACAATTGTGGCCATAAAGTTTATCAGAGCTGATTTCTTACAGTTAGAATTTGCCAGGATTAATACATACATTTTTCTAAAAAAATGTCTAACATATACATCTTTCATATCTCAAAAAAAAAAAAATTAATGAAAACCAGTTGAGCATATGCATAGGTAGGAGTGCTAAAAAACCCGACCAACTCAACCAACCCAACACGAAAGAACTCAACCCGAAACAACCTGATGTCTAATCGAGTTGTAAAATTTTCAAACCGTAGGTATTGAGTTGATATTTGGTTATTATTATTTGAACTCAATCCAACCCGAAAAACCCGATATTCTTTTATTTCTTCAATTTAATATGATTGTTGAAAGTGTATTGATATATGTATATGAAGAACGTATGTGATAGTGTAATTTATATATATATATATATATATATATATATATATATATATATATATACCATCGCATACGCTCTTTATATACACATATTTTGAATTTATTCACATCTCTATATAACTCATTCGTATATATGTTCAGTAACTGTAAACATATTTATGTAAATTGAGAAAATTAACTGACTTTGATATACATAAGAAGTAAGGATAATTAAGTTGTATCAAATGGTTAATGATACAAAAAATTATAAGTAGAGAAATAACATATTCAAGGTTAAAAGAATATTTTAATGTAACAAAATATCAAACCGACCAACACATACGGCTTGGATTGGATTAAGATTTTTCAAACCGCAAACACCAAATTGAGTTGTTGAAATCTATTCAACTCAGTCCAGGTAAACCATGAACACCTCTATACAATACATAAGAACCAATGGCCGGCGCATGCAGACAAATCTTTAATAATAGATGGAAGTAGTTGGTGACGTCATGCTAATTACTAATTATAGTTTAAGTGAATTAATTAATTATAAACTGTTGGCATCATATAGCAGCAGCTACAGTGATACCATGTACTCTTTCTGAGCATCTTTCCCCAACTCCTATTCGTCGTCTTCCCTTCAAAATCATTATAAATACAGTTTTTTGCATACGTATATTTTTACAGTCATATGCTGATCAACAACAAAATGCCAAAAACGACTCAATCAGGTTAAAGAACAAGAAATTAACCCTTTAATTAATCCGTTCATCGTATGATGAAAACGACGATCTTCTCTCCATCCACCACCTTCCACCTCCGATCCTCTCGGGCTGCGGCCGCCCTTTCTCATCTTCCTCTCTCCTCAGGTATCTATCTCTTTCTCCTATATTCCCTTTTGTATATATCTCTATGTCTGTTACAATGTGTATATATATATACATACATCCGATCCAATCTAATTATAATTGGATATCCGGTTATAGTTTGAGGGTTGGGTTCCGGTAAGAAAGAGGGTTAAGGTGAGAAGTGTAAAAATGAATCCACTATCCTTGGAAGCACATTAAGATGAGATGTATCGAGATGCATTTGATCAATCCCCGCATTAAACGCGGTTCATGGGTATGTTTGAGATTAAAGTTGATCAACGGTTCAGATCCTTTCTTACGCTTATTACATTAACTCTTTTTCTCACACGATCTTTCCTGTTATGATCGATCGATTTAATTAAATTGAATCAGATGAATTTACAAAGTTACTGATGAACAAGTTGTATATTTTAGTGATGAAATTTGATTACATAATTCTAATCATGTGTTCCTCTGTAAAAAAACCTCATTTTTTTTATTTTATATAATATAAAAATCTATAAATAAAATTAATTAAATTTTCTATTGGTTTCAGGTGGTGTTGTTCTTAAATGCCCCAATTTTCATTGCAAAGCTGTCTCAAAGTTTCCAACACAAGGTATCTTCATATTTCTTTATTACTTCAAACTCTATATATTCCTTTAAATAGAAAAAATGGGATTTTTGGTTGCTTTTTCTTACCTTAAGGTATGTTGATATTTGTTTATTAGAACCATATTCATACAAATATATTAAGATAATGTTTCGTTTTATTTATTGTTTCTGTTGATATAATATGGTTTTATGTGATTAACTGTTAATGGTTATGAGTTGGTGTAGAGCACCTTGATGTACGTCAACAAAATGGTTTGCTATCTATCAACTCGCAGAATGACATCATGGAGGATGAACTCGACACAGATGAGGTGTTACTTTTGTACTTCAATTTTTTTAAGGGAAAACCATTAAAAAAACGAAAAACTAGGGAACACATTGATAATCGTTCATCTGGGGGTATAGATATACACATACAAGTAATTTGTCTGATATGCACATTTGCATAACATGCAAACGTGCATAAAAACCAAAAAACAACTTCAATTACTTATAAGCACATGTGCATACCGTCTAGATGAATGGTTATCAGAAAATTTTTGGGTTCACACACACACATGGGCTTAATCAAATGAGAACTGGTTTGTTTGTGGTAATCGTGAGATCCAATCTCAATCATCAATCAAAGGTTAAATTTGAAAATTAATAATTTTAGTAATTTTAACTTAAAATATTAATTAAGGGCATATTAGGGATTTCTTAAATATCCTTTCTCATCTCTCTTTTTTCCTCTCTCCGGTGAACCTTAACATAAGATACACACTGTGATACCTACAAACGATATTTGTTGTGATACCTAGATATACGTACAAGATGCACAATGTGATACTCTTTGTAAAACAATGAAAATAACGAAAATACACACTATGATACATTTCCTAAAACAAAGAAAATACATTGTGATGCACGTAAAACATTGTGAACGTTATCACTATGATACACTTTAATTCATAAACGTCTTTAAAATACGATGTATATATATTAGGTATATTGGCAACAAATTTTAATTAAATATTTTTCTTCTAAAAGATTTATTTTTGATTAGTTATCAAAAATAGAATTACTATATTACCCTTTTAGATTATTTAAGAAATATACTTAAATATCTCAAACGAGTGGTTCACATTGGATGTTACGGTTACCACAAACTAATCAGTTCTCTCTTGAACGCACCTATATATATATATATATATATATATATATGTGTGTGTCATCTGTATCAAAAAGATTTTGTACTAACATTGATCATTCTCGTGGTTGTCTATACGATTAATCGGACATCTGAAGATTTTGTGTTTGAGCGAGGAGGTCAAGGGGTTTGCTGAGAGAATCAAAGGGATATTGAATGCAATTGATGATGGAGAGATAAATGCGGTGGCTTACGATACAGCTTGGGTTGCACTCGTCCAAGATGTTAATGGAAGTGGTCGCCCTCAGTTCCCGTCAAGTTTGGAGTGGATTGTAAACAACCAACTCTCTGACGGATCCTGGGGCGACCGTTTTATCTTTTTGGCTCATGATCGCATCATTAATACATTAGCATGTGTGATCGCGCTAACTTTTTGGAACTTTCATCCCGCAAAATGCCAAAAAGGTAATCGTTTCTTTATCGTTAACGCTAGTCTAAAGTGATTTGTGACGGAATATTTGTCACTAATATCGGTCTTGATTTATACAGGAGTGGAATTTCTGAAAGAGAACATAAGCAAACTTGAAACTGAGAACGAAGAACATATGACGTGCGGTTTTGAAGTTGTGTTTCCTTCACTTATCGACATTGCAAAGAAGCTCAACATCGAAGTCTCAGAAGATTCTCAGGTCTTGAAAGAAATCTACGCAAGACGGAACCTGAAGCTCGCAAAGTCAGTACTTAATTTATAGTTTACATGTACACCATTGTTTTTTCTGAAACTAACACTGAAAATGACCGTATTCGATGTGTTTTTGTGACGAAAAGGATACCGAAGAACATAATGCACAAAGTTCCGACATCTTTACTTTTTAGCTTGGAAGGAATACCAGATTTGGAGTGGGAAAAACTTGTAAAACTTCAGTGCAAAGATGGGTCATTCCTCTTATCGCCATCATCCACTGCTTTTGCATTCATGCAAACTAATGATGAGAATTGTCTTCAATATCTCACAAATGTTGTTACCAAATTCAATGGTGGAGGTGTGTTTTCATGTTGGTTTTTTGGGRCATTTTTGTTGTTCWATTATARATGTTATCTTATCTTCTTCWTGTTCATGATCATGATGTAGTTCCGRATTTCTACCCGSTGGATCTTTWTGAACGTATTTGGGTCGTTGATCGCCTCCAACGTCTTGGGATTTCTCGYTATTTCAAGTCAGAGATCGAGGGTTGTGTTGAATACGTCTACAAGTATGCAAATCTATTAAAAAACCATCCRTTTGTCTACAAAATCTRTTGTTTTTACGTCTCAAGAAAGCCTAGAAATTGAAATGATTGAACGAAAWTTCAGGTRTTGGACTAAGGATGGGATCAGTTGGTCGAARAACTCGAATGTACAAGATATTGATGACACTTCGATGGGATTTAGGATTTTGCGAATGCATGGTTACGATATTTCTGCAGGTTACTTCAATTCTTATACATGAACATATGCTCGAAAATTCAATAGGTTTTGACGATGTTTTTAGTGACAAATTCAAGATTAATGAGGTTTTTGTGACAGATGTGTTTCGACAATTTGAAAAAGATGGCAAATTTGTGTGTTTTGTCGGGGAAACAACAGACTCCGTCACCGTAACGTTCAATTTATTACGCGCGTCGCAAGTGCTCTTTCCCGGAGAGAAAATCCTTGACGAAGCCATGAAGTTTTCTTATAAATATTTGAAGGAGAAACAATCATCGAACGAGCTCCTTGATAAATGGATCGTCGCCAAGGACTTGCCTGGTGAGGTACATACGCAAATTAAAAAAAATTCGCGGCCATAACTGTTGCAATAACTATTTTGCGACACATAAAACTTATGATGACGACATATTTGAACCCAAAATCAACAGGTGGGATACGCGCTAGACATACCATGGTATGTGAGTTTGCCTCGACTCGAGACAAGATGCTACTTGGAGCAATACGGAGGCGAAGACGAAGCGTGGATCTCAAAAGCCGTATACCGGTACTACTACATGAACATAACATATATAAAAATTTAGAGAAACTGAAACGTTACCAACACCTTTTGATTTAGACGATGGCCGCCTACCATCGCGAGACTAACTTCTACGATGACAATGATTGAAAAACGAAGCGGGAAACTCTCAAATGTTAGTCGACGATACAGTAACTGTCTTTATAGAACATGAATTTAAACAGAAATAGTAAAACATATTAATAACTCAGAGTCAAGACCATATAATAGATTGTAATGCATCTGTGTACACATATACATATATGATCATATTCAACCTGCAGGCTGGGAAATATTAGCAATAACACATACCTCGAAATGGCTAAATTGGATTACAACCACTGTATGGTCAGGCATCAGCTCGAGTGGAACAGTATGCAGCAGTAAGTTCGCAATTTTCTTTAAATAATTCCAAACATTTATGTGATTTAAATGAATAAAATCTGATAAAAACAGATGGTATGTGGATTTCAATATCGAACGGTTTGGGATGAGCAATATCACAAGTCTTTTGGTCGCATACTACCTGGCTGCAGCCAGCGTATTCGAGCCAGAAAGGTCCAACGAGCGAATCGC
>NW_020202894.1:11834-26748 GCF_001531365.2 Cynara cardunculus var. scolymus
AGAGAGCACATAATGCAAGAACTAGTGCAACTCGTATTCAGCAACTCACCTGATGATCTTGATCAAGATTTGAAGCAGACGTTCCTAACTGTGGCTAAAACTTTCTATTACAGGACCTATTTCGATCCCGAGACGATAAACGTTCATATCTCCAAAGTACTGTTTGAGCATGTAATCTAAAGTTATCGGAGCATCTCCAACGACTATGATATAACTTTTCTAAACTGGAGTATCCAAAATCAAAATCTTCATAAAATATTACATCCAACTCCGATAGCTACTTTGTTTTTGGTTTTTTGGATAGCAAAAGGAATGAATATATTGCAAACAAGAACTAGCGAGGTGCTAGAAGGTACAGGTTATGACTAAAGTGACAGGGGAATTCAATCAAACTTCCCAACAGAAAACACTCCCTATTTTAGATCTAGACTTGATCCAGTATAAGGGAGAAGGCAAAGTACCGGATGTTAATGTTCCTTTTAAGCAAGTTATCTTTAGTCGCCAATCTGTCATGCCTCACCCTCCAGATGTGAACATTCACCTTGCTCCGAATCCACTATTCCAGCAGATTTGGGAGTGCTATGGATTCCACCACTTTGCGTAGCGAGGCAACCGAGTACTGCCCGTCACCCTCCAGACTCCATTTCCATTGTGAATTCATTGGGTCCCAGATGAACATGCTGTCGAAGTCCATCCCCATCTTCATCACATCTGTTTGCAATTCTGTAATCGAGCTCCATATGCCACCTTTGCTTTTGTTCCTTCAAAATCCCCCTCGAGCTGCCATACATACTAACCACAGTTCCCTTTCCAAATTGCCTGTGTCCTTTCGAAAACGCCACCACCATTTCCCTAACATAGCTAGATTAAGGGCTTTTTAGGCTGGCAATTCCCAGCCCTCCTTTCACCTTGCAGTTGAGCACTTTCTCCCACACAACCCAACATATTTTCTTTATTATTGAAGCCAGATACAATAAAGCAATATGGATATGTAAAACTAGTAATTTTTTTCATATCCATACTTGATTACGTATCCCATAGAGATCTTAGAAAAATGGTTAGGAGTCCAATTTGAATTAGGGAAATGTTCATTCAACTCGATAACTCTTAGGGGCTGTTTGGATCATGGGAATTTGGGGGAATTGAAAGGAATTGGAATGTCTAATCCTTTGACCAAATTCCAAATATGATGTTTGGTTCACATATTATAAGTGAAGGAATCCTTTCAATTCCTACCAATTCATTCGGTCACCGATTTTACAATTCCACTTGATGTACCAAGGATTTCAAATTCCTTTCTTATGAATTCCTTAGCCCTCGTCCAAATTTCAGATATTAGTAATATAAGTGAACAATTTCAAATTTTATCTGATGTTAATAATGTAATTTGGTTTAATGGTAATTTTAATTTAAAAAAATGACAAAAAATCATAAAATGACATTTGTTGATATTTAATTTCCGATTCCAAAGTTGAATTCCGTGAACCAAAAAAAAAAAAAATTCCAATTCCGTTAAAAATTTCATTCCAATTCCATGCAACCAAACGTAATCACAAGCCATGGTCAAATTCCATCAAATTCCATTCCATTTCCTCAAAGTCAAATTCATTTAATGAATTTCAATTCCATTGAATTCCATTTTACAAACCAAACGCGCCCTTAAAGTTAAATTAAATGATCCCTACAAAACCTTAATACAAAATGATAGAATCAAATGGGCCTAAAAAACCCTAATATATTAAAAGTGAATCAAAAATAGAAAATACTAAAAGTTTTATATTGAAGTTTCGTTACTTACAAAAACAATTGTTGGAGGCCCCGGATGATCGGAGGTCCCATGCGACGACGCCACCAAAACACCCCCTAAGGCACCGCTCAATTTAATGCCTGTACAGGAATGCAATTTCTGAGAGAGAACATAAGCAAACTTGAAGACGAGAATGAAGAGCATATGACGATCCGTTTTGAAGTAGCTTTTCCGTCACTCATCAACATTGCAAGGAAGCTTGGCATCGAAATCGGAGAAGATTGGCCGTTCTTGGAAGAAATCTATGCAAGACGGAACTTGAAGCTCACAAAGTCAGTACTCTATAGTTTAAACACCGTTCCTTTTTTTCTTCTTTTTCTGGAAGATTAGAAACGAAAAACTTGTTACAAGAAGCGATCCTAATTAATGACGATGTTTTCTTCGTGACGAAAAGGATACCGAAGAACATAATGCAGAAAGTGCCCAAAAGATTACTTCATAGCTTGGAAGGAATGCCAGATTTGGAGTGGGAAAAACTTCTAAAACTTCAGTGCAAAGATGGTTCACTCCTCTTCTCACCATCATCCACTGCTTTTGCACTCATGCAAACTAAAGATGAGAAGTCTCTTCAATATCTCACAAATGCAGTTACCAAATTCAATGGTGGAGGTGTGTTTTCATGGTGGTTTCTGTATCACTTTTGTTTTTCTACAAAAAAGATGGTTTCTACTTATGGAATTTTATCATCTTCTTGTTCATGATCATGATCTAGTCCCGAATGTCTACCCGCTGGATCTTTTCAAACATATTTGGGTCGTTGAAGGCCTTCATCGCCTTGGGATTTCTCGTTATTTCAAGCCAGAGATCGAGCGTGGTGTTGAATATATCTACAGGTGTGCAAATCTGATAAAAAAAACCGCTCCCTTTAATTTGTTTTACCAAATCTATTGTTTTTACATCTCAAGAAACGCTAGAAATGGTAATTAACGATTCGTGGAAATCTCAGGTATTGGACTAAGGACGGGATCTGTTGGGCGAAAAACTCGAATGTACAAGATATTGACGACACTGCGATGGGATTTAGGCTTTTGCGAATTGTGGTTACGAAATTTCTCCCGGTCAGTATTCATGAGCGTATGCTTGAAAATTGAATATGTTGACGATGTTCAATTTTAGTGACGAATTCAAGATTAAATGAGTGTTTTTTGTGATAGATGTGTTTCAACAATTCGAAAAAGATGCAAAGTTTGTGTGTTTTTCTGGGCAAACAACACAAGCCGTC
This sequence comes from Cynara cardunculus var. scolymus, assembly GCF_001531365.2. Lineage (NCBI taxonomy): Eukaryota > Viridiplantae > Streptophyta > Magnoliopsida > Asterales > Asteraceae > Cynara > Cynara cardunculus. The sequence goes on from NW_020202894.1 coordinate 14,864, forward strand.
ACGGGGATGTTCAATTTATTTCGGGCATCGCAGGTGCTCTTTCCAGGAGAGAAAATCCTCAACAATGCCAAGAAGTTTTCGTATAACTATTTTTGAAGGAGAAACAATCGAAAAACGAGCTTCTTGATAAATGGATCATCGCGAAGGATTTGCCTGGTGAGGTATGCAAATATTGCTACAAGAATAACTTCATTTGTACGAAAACCATCCGTCGCAAATGTCACCTTTTGCGACAGATCGACGTTCATATAAAACTTTTGATGGCATTAATTTGAATCAGAAATCAACAGGTGGGATACGCGCTAGACGTGCCATGGTATACGAGCTTGCGTCGACTTGAGGCAAGATGTTACCTTGACCAATATGGAGGCAAGGACGACGTCTGGATCGGAAAAACCTTATACAGGTACTACTACTATACATGACGACGTGAACTGTTGAGAAATTGGTATATAGACATGATTTCGGTTTTTGGTAAATTAAATGGTTCGTTGCAACAAGAAGGTCGCGTGGAGGCGCTCGATATTTATACAATTAATGTCATGTTAAAAGCATTCATTGAAGTAATTTTGACATGAACGCTCAAGGAATGGTTGACGTTGTACTTGGAATAAAAAGTAGTAAAACCAAAAGACGAACGCTTTAGGAATGATTATAGGACTTCATGTACTCCATATGATCCTTCTGTCGAGCTATCTAAGAATAATGGTGATAGTAGAGGAGAAACCGAGTATAAACCATAAACGATAAGCGACGTCGGATGGACCATAAACCTAGGTTTACATTACGTGAGAGATATCGCTATATATCCTTGAAGGATATGACGATGCTGATTGGAATACCCTCTCAGCAATTACAACCACGGATGAAGGATTGCTCGAAAAGTTAAGGATTAGTAATCTTTTTTAGAAATCAAATGGATTCGGATTTATATATACGCGAGGGGATGGTTATATATTTTTAACATAGCTCATGATGCAATGTCTTGAAAATCTAATAAAGGGACGATTTTGGGTCAATCTACGATGGATTTCAAAATTAACGTTAAGGAATAAGCCGATATATACTAGCCATATTAATCCATTGTATATGTGATAGAACCACTATTATTGCAAAAGTAGAAAATCGTTACTACTTACTATAATGATAATCGGTTATTATACAACCATTGACATTTGTGCAACCAATACAATCCAATCTCAACCGTTCATTTCATTTGATTAATATGTGATTTCATAGAAGTTTTGATTGTTTCCAAATATAAAGTATCGATCATAATTAATGAACCATATTCATCTTCAATATATATATATATATATATATATATATATATATTCAATCTATTTGGATCTTGCAGGATGGGGAATGTTAGCAATWACAMGTATCTTGAAATGGSTAARTTGGATTACAACAACTGTSTGGCCATSCAYCAGCTCGAATGGAACACTATGCAGCAGTAAGTTTCCAACTTTCTTTCAATAATTCCAATGATTTATAAGCGTTTASGTGATTAAAAATGATAACATAAACAGATGGTATGTTGATTTCGATATGGGACGGTTTGGGATGAGCAATACCACAAGTCTTTTGGTCTCATACTACTTGGCTGCAGCCAGCGTCTTCGAGCAAGAAAGGTCCAACGACCGAATCACGTGGGCCAAAACAACCACATTAGTCAACACCATCTCATCGTTCTTCGATTCACTGCAGCTATCGATGGAGCATAGAAAAGATTTCGTGGACGAGTTCAGAAAAACGCCGTCATCCCTTAGTCCTGCCATGTGTGTTTTCATCTTGTTATTTTATGGTTCCAAAGCCACTACAACAAAATTGGCTTTATAGAACGCCTAGATTGTCTAATTAAGCGTGTCCTAATAGAATAGAATATAGGTTTATAATAGGAGGAAACTATAAAACATCTTATCTAAAAGTGTTACAATAGATTTATAGGACGTTTTTAGACGTTTTAGGCATTTTAACAAATTTATTTGGACGTTTTTAGAATAAGTGTCATATTAGCTAATTTATAACCCATCTTTTTACAAGACATTTGTGTTTATTGAATACTTTTTTAGATAGTGTCATATAAAATTAGTTAATACGACACTTTATATTATAAAAATGTTCTAAAAAACTTGTTAAAACGCCTTAAAGCGTCCTATAAACCTATTGTAACATTTTTAGATATGACATTTTTTTTGGATATGACACCTTTTAGGACGCTTCTACATTTTGGACGTTCTATAATTTTTTTTTGTTGTACTGACCATCAGTGAGTGACAGGTGGTTGGGGTTCGTGATAGTTTTTTCGAGTGCTAATTTTCTGCGTATTTGATAACACAGATATGGAAAACCATGGCATGGGTTGATGGCTGCACTTCAAGGAACCCTACATGAGCTTGCGTTGGACACACTCATGGCTTGTGGTCGAGACATCCATCCACAAATTCACCATGCAGTAAGCTCGTTATATCTTTGCCGATTACCTTTTGTGACGGGATTTAGTTGTCGCTAATGATCATGTTTTTCTTTTTCATTTTTTCAAATTAGTGGGAGAGGTGGTTGACGAGGTGGCAAGGAGGAGGAGATGCAACGGAAGAACAAGCAGAGCTGATAGTACAAACAATAAGCATGATCGATGGCCGATGGACATCGAARGAACTCTTAGCCCATCCTCAATACCAACGGATTTCAACCGTCACTAATAACCTCTGTCACGAAATATCCCAGTCCCATAAGTCCAAGGTATAAACGAATTCAGACATTCATTTTGAATTCAGTCAAGATTCTTTCGTTGTTTATTCTATTGAGATAATAAATCTTTCAATATATTGTTGATTAGGAGAACCGTGTCACATTCTTCGACAGTGAAGCTGCAAATGCAACAATAGAGTGCAGAATGCAAGAATTAATGCAACTCGTCCTCAGCCGCTCGCCCGATGATCTTGATCAGGATTTGAAGCAGACGTTCCTTACTGTCGCGAAAACTTTCTTCTACAAGGCCTACTATGATACAGACACAATAAATGTTCATATCACCACAGTATTGTTCGAAACTGTACTTTAAAAACACTGACAAATCCCTTAATTCTTGCATAACATATTCCAAAGTGAAATCAATAAAAAGGGTATTTGAAAATTTGATTATATATATATATATATATATATATATATTGTCGCTTATAAAGAAAGTAGAATAAGAACTAACCACCTCTCACTACTAGAAATCGGATTTTCACTGGCGGAAATATCCGAACGCTAATTTCTGTGGAAAAATCAGCTATGGATTTCTGACGTAATGTATTAAAGATAAATTTTTATTTAATTTCAGAAATGCGTCGTATATCCGTGGAAATTTTCTAAGAACTTCCGACGGAATGCATTAAATGATTTCAAAAAAATATTTTTTAACTAATTTTAGAAATCTGTCGAAAAATGTCGTCGGAAATATTTTGAATTCCGTCAAAGAAAGTTTGTCGAAAATAAATTCCATCCAGTATTTTACGACAGACATATTCCATCATAGATCCATTGAAATGGATTTTCAAAGGGATTCCCGACGTAAATGAACTCGCTGAAAAATCCCGTTTTTTAGTAATGCCTCTTTTCTAGAGGATATTGTCAAAATTGGAGCAAGAAACCATGGTCGTAACCCTTTACCATAGTGGTTGTATGCGTATGCATGGACAACGCACAAATTAGGGGCGTTCGAAAATAAAATTCAGATCGTATAACCAATACTAAATCAGATCGTTTTTACGGTTTAAATGGTTTGACGGTACAATTTTCAGTTGAAATATAACGATCTCATTTGAAAATATATTTAATTTCAAGAAGAAGAAAAATCAGTAGGCATCACAGTTTATCATAATGGAAAAAAATTCAACTATGCATACCCGACCTGTTAATTGATCAAACAATGAATCAACCAAGAATTAGGTCATGAAATAAAGAGAAACTTACCCGAGAGGATTGAGGTTTTAGCCACTTGTTTGAAGTAATTGACAGACCCAAAATCAGGCCGCGTCTGAAGCAATATATATGCATCTCTAAATTCTATTGTAGTCAATATAATCTCAATCGATATCATCTCAGAATATTTAGGGATTAAATCGAATCTGTATTCTTGAAAATCGGTTGGCGATGATATCGTTTAGGGAGGGAGATGAAATCGTTTAGCGTTTATGAAATCGAACTGGGTTAGGGATGAAATCAAATCCGTATTCTTCAAAATCTGTTGGCGATGAAATCGAATAGGGATGAAATCGTTTAGGGAGGGAATTGGGTTTTTGTTGGCGATGAAATAGGATAGGAATGAAATCGGATAGGGATGAATGAGTTTAAGAGTTTTTAAGAGTTTTAAGAGTTTTTAAGAGTTTTAGCCAAATGCTTTATAAGATAGTATAGATATTGTGTCATCTAATTTGAAATTCCAAAAGTTTATGCTAATTATAAGTTTGCATCAGGTTATGGTTCCTGAAGATAAGTCCATGTGTATGTATCAAGCAGTACCAAACAACTGACTTTTCCCTATGGAAAGACTGTCGGTGATACGTGGCAAGGTCGGATCCATCAGTCCCTCGAAAGAAATATTATGGGAAAAGTATAATCGTATCAACGACGGATCACCAACGAACACATCTACCGACAGATCACCGATGGTTGACTTCACCTACGGATACCATCATCAACGGATCACCGACCGTTTTGCCAACAAATTACCGACGGCCTAAAAAATAAAAAATAAAAGAAAAAATAATTACCGACGAAAATCCGTCAATAATTTTGATTTTTTTCAAAAAAATAAATAAGTTCTTAGTAATGTGTTCCTATTCATTAACTAATACACATATATATCAATTTTCTAAAATTGTATTAGAAAAGAACCATACCTAATACCATCTACTTGAAGGGAGTAGCAAATATACATACCATCAAAAAACTATACGCGTTTCTACACAGCTCATATTATCCATAAACAAACACTACCAAACTGGTCAATTTTTCTAGCGGCCATATCCGTCAGAAAACAGTGTTTCCGGCGGATAAGGCCGCCGGAAAATGAGGCGCTGGTGATTATTTTTTTAGCGGATTTCCAGTGGAAGTCAACTTTTGTTGTCCGTCGGAAATACGCCTCTAATTCTCCGACGGATTTTTCCGCCGCAAATACCCAATTTTCTAGTAGTGAAATCATTGTTTCTACACAGCTGATGTTGTTCATTCCCACCATTGCACTAAAAGATAATAAAATTCTACTATTCTAAAATCATACGTTTCGTTGTTGTTCAACCAATAAAATTAAAACACATCATATTTTTATATATTTCAGATTTATTTTATTCAAATTCATATTCTCTTTCTGATATTAATATTGATTTATATATTTTTGGATTTTGTACAGTGATATTAATAATGGTTTAGTTTATTTTGATATAATAACATTCTTTAAAATATGTGTGATAAAATGTAATATAAAAAATCTACTGTATAGACCTTGAGTGCTTTACAAGGTCGAAATCCTGTTAAAGCAAGATTAGCAGACATGGGTATAGACCTTGATAATACTATTTGTCCGTTATGTAAGCAAGCCGTGGAGACAGTGGATTATATCCCTTTCTTGTATGATGTTTCTGCTGCGATTTGAAAAAGACTAGAAGGTTGGTGGTAGTTTCCTTTCTCTTCTGCCGTTGGAAGGAATAAAGACAACCCACATCTCTTTGTTGAATCATCAGTGCTTGGAGGCTATTATGTTCATTACTTGCTATTCTGAATAAAGCTTATGAAATAGAGCTGCTTTCGATAAATTAGAGACAAAGAAGGACGTTACTTACGATTTAATTATTGGTAACTCTTTTAGAGCCTCGGTAATTAATGATAAAATAGTAAAATTATATTGTCCTAAAATCACACGTCTTATTCGTATCTAATTAACCAATGAAATTAAGACACATCAAATTTTAATATATTTTAAAACATAAAATATGAAATTTTGGAAGAGGAGATTTTTATGACTAAAGTCAATACTTGAGCATCCTGATCAGCTGCATTTTTTGCCCACGGAGAAGGTTTGTCGTGTCATCAGCCTCATCACATTGCTACCAGTAAATATATTTAATTGCTTACCCCATGAATCCACACACATATGCATCTCTAATAGTTATACATAAATATTTACTTGCTTACCCACTGAATCCACACACACATGCATCTCTAAGAGTTATACATATACATATACATACATACATACATACATATATATATATATATATATATATATATATACTTGCTTACCCAATGAATCCACACACATGCATCTCTAATAGTTATACATGTATATTTACTTGCTTAAATACCCACTGAATCCACACACACATGCATCTCTAAGTTATACATATACATATGCATACACACACATATATATATATATATATATGTATATATATATATAGGGTATATTTCTTTTACAACCTTGTGCATTTGTACAACCTTTGCAACCCAATTAATTGAGATATTTATAGAAATGATTGGATATATATATAGAGTTGGGTTCACGTGAAACCAGTCTGTTTTCGTGAGACCCGTGGGACCACCTTTTTACTCTTGAAATTCACAGCGAAAACACTGTGAAGGTAAAAAAAAATCCGGACCTTCACAGCATTCATAGCATTTTACACTGAAGTTTCAAGTGTAAAAAAGTGGTCTCACGGGTCTCACGAAAACAGGTTGGTCTCACATGATCCCACGTCTCTCTCTCTCTTTCTATATATATATATATATATATATATATATAGAGAGAGAGAGAGAGAGAGAGAGATGTTTCAAATACAACCCATAGCATTTGTACAACCAATGCAACCCAATAAATTGAAATACTTATGGAAATGATGAGAGTTCATTTATTATGATTTGCAGTGGCGGATCCAGAATTTTGGTCTGGTGGGGGCACCTTTAATATAGCTTAAACGCCCACAAAGTCGTCAGATGCGTTTTTAGCCTAATTCCAACATTCCAAGAGATTATTGAAGTTTTTTTGGATTATTTCGAGGGATTTTTTAAGATTTTTTTATTGATTTCGAGAAACTTTTCAGTTTTTTGGTTGATTTCAAGATACTTTCTTTAGTTGGTGGGGGCCCTAACAAAAAATTACGGAGAAGAACCATGGTAAAAAGTAAAAAAAGACAACTTCTCACCTTAGGAAAATTCATTTTTTTTTTAAATTTTTTAATGGGGTCCCTTCCCCCACCTTTTATATGGTAGGTCCGCCCCTAATGATTTGAATATTTATGGAAGATGAATATGGTTCATTAATTATGATCATATTTTATATTATGAAACAATTAAAACTTCTATGAAATCACATATTAATCAAATAAAATGGCCGGTTGAGATTGAGTTGTATTGGTTGCACAAATATCAAGGGTTGTATAATAACCAACCTATATATATATTTATATATATATATTTATTTATTTACATGCTTACCCAATGAATCCACAGACACATGCATCTCTAAGAGTTATATATATATATATATATATATATATACATTAGTTGTGTACCCGCGTAATGCAGCAGGATGTCAATTTTTTTGTATGTCAATCATTAAAGCATTTGAGAAAAAATAAAATTATAATTTTTTTGCCTCTCAAAACCATGCATCTAAGAGCTATCCAATTCTTTACATAAAAATTAAGATATAACCAACCTTTATTTCTAAAGTCCAAAAACTATAAATTTAGTATTTATGTTTCATGTCCTTAAATACATTGTTTTTTAACTCAAAAGACAAAAGCAATTGAATTTTACATGGTACATATAAATAAAAATTAATGCAAAATTATTTGATGTTATCGTACTCAGATTTGATCTAATTTCATATCAAAGACCATTTCGTATACATCTCTATACACTCTTGTATTGAAAATGATGAGATGCATGTAGGCCTTATTGCTATAGATCTCTGCACCATGTTTCTTGGACCTTACTGGGTAAGCGTTAAGTAAACAACCCCATAATGAATATAACCAACCTCTTTATGAACGATTCTTTGTCTTCATAATATTAGCGACCTTTCTTAATCCTAAAAGCATGAAAAGAAGTGTTATAAAATCAAATTATAGAGAAGAGCAAAGAAGAGTTGCTAAAAAGCCTTCTCAAATGGAGATGAAACAACTGAAGTTTCTTGGACTTTGATATCAATAACCATTATCATGTCATTTCAGTAAATAAATCAAAAAGTTTTAAGAGGTTATGCTTATAGATTATACATCATAACTAATGTCGAGTACCATATTCCAAGACTATCATCAATTGGATAATTAATATCTTCAAAAAGCAACTCCTATCAAGTCTAATCCACACGTCGCTTCTTCATAAATCCAACTTGAGATTGCTTGAAAGCAACTAGGGAGGAAAAAATCCAATTATAATAGAAGACACGGAGATACAAGTGAAAATATCATTGAATCAACACTCTTTATCCAAGAAATTATATACAACAAGGGTATACAGTAAGACTAAGGTCATCAAATGTTTGCACGATCAATGCCTATGGTTTTGTAACAATAATAAAGTAGTAAATTCAGTTAAACCCAATAGACTAAGGTCATCCAAACATAATGTTGATTCGTAAAAAACAAAAATATCGCTTAAACTTTAAAATAGGTTCTAGAAAAACCTTGACAAGAGTTGGCAAACCAGCAAACCCAAAACACCATAATATGTGATAAAAAACGAAACACCAAAGTATATTAAAGTGAGCAACAAAACTACATGTATGGTTGCTTTAGTAGTGTTTTTGCATTTTAGTGAATATAATAGTTAGTTTACACCAAACAACAAGTGTGATGGTTAGACGACTCAGTCGCTCATTAAAAGAAATAGCAATTTTTAATAAGCTTGTGATTTCACATTCAAAAATAGACGACACAAGCATTGTGGTTTTAGAGTTTTGCATTTTCTAACATCTCTTGCAATGTCATAACTGTCGCATATTGTAATATAAATAAAATTATACTTTATAAATTCATAAGACAAAGTAGACTTGGCTTTTGTGTCAATGTTATTAAGATAAGGTTAAGTTCAAGTATATGTAGACAATAGAGTCAAGAGTCCAAAGCAGGTCCAACACTAAAATAAAATAAAAAAGTTGAAATACAATAGCCAAATACAAAATTAAACATCTTACCATAACAACTCCATACATATCTGAAACCTTGAATCCTGCTACAATGTCCCCTGAAATCATTGCTGGTATAAACATAATTTTCTATCCCCCTTCACCAAATCAACAACAAAATTGAAAACAATCCATCAAGCTTGCAAGATAAATAACAGAAAAAACCCAGAAAAAACTTCATGCAACGCATCAATATGTAGTACCAAAAAATTTGAAAGAATTGGTCAAGATATAAATGAACCACCAAGTGCAAATATGCATATAGTTCCTCGATGCCTACACCTAATGAGAAATCTGAACAATGTCTATTTGGTCCTGTCTGGATCTGTCCATTTGGTCTTTATGATCAAATTTTGAAAGTGGTCGTAATACAAGAATTATAAGGATAATTGTAAGTCTTGGCAATCAGTGACAAAATATTGAAAGTGGTCACTTGATTTTACTTCGTTTCTCCACTCTTTGGGGAGTATTTACCCGTCACTTGATCAAATTGCTTCTTGCAAGTTTCTTTGAAAACAGGGTATGATACACTATATAGATCGATTTTGGCTTCTGTAAATACCTGAATGCATATTATATGTGTGACTATGCCATCATCACCGTGTATGGGAGCAAGTCTCAGCCGGTTCACCAATGGAGTACCATCTTTTCTGAAGTTCAGAAGCTCTCCCTGGAAATCAATGTCTTCATCAAGACATCTTCTGATCTTTGAAACACAAACAGGGTCTACCAAAGGATACCGTCTTTGGGCTCGGGGGTCTTTGTACTGTAAGAAACGGCTGAAACAAAACATTCCTAAATCAAGAACATGATCTACAATGACCAACTCAAATCTAACCACTTATAGAAATTAGGCTAGTGTAGGAACATAAAGTAATGCATGTGCAACATCAGAGAAATCCCTACCCAGAATGAGAAATCACTAGAATGTACACTATCATGAGAAATCCCTACCCAGAATGAGCCTCATTTTCATTTGATATCAACCCAAATTGTAAACAAAAACTCCAAAGTTTTGATCTGGTAAGGAACTTGTAAAATTGGCAGGTAAAAGTTGTTCCCTTTGCATAGTGGATAACTTAGGAAAAGGGAAGGGCCGATGTGAATGCTGGACAGCGATTTTGAATTTCCAAGTCAACGAGAGCATGAATTAAAATGTCATGAACTTGTTTCGAAAAGTCCTTGAAAAACTCAGGTCTTTATGAACAAATTTTGAAAGTGGTCGTAATACAAGAATTATAAAGATAATTGTAAGTCTTGGCAATCAATGACAAAATGTTATTGAAAGTAGTAGTTTTTATCGATTGTGCTTTGAATTACTACATCAATGCATCAAAAAGATTATTTCATCCATTGTCCTCTTAGTCTGGACAATTCCACTAAGCCAAACATAGGAACTAAATGAAAAACATTTAAACATAGGAACCAAATGAAAGCTTATAACATGAATCGAGTGAAAATTGACGAACGCAAACTTACATGAGGAATGCATCTACAAGCCAGACTGCTGAGTCGAAACAGAGCAATCATAGAGAGTTCCGTCGATAGGCGTAGGTGCCTTGTTCCTGAAATCTATAATCCTGTTTTTCCTACATATTAAAGCTCTCTACAAAATGCTTCATATAAGCTATTATAAATGAGTGAACACCATGCGAGACTCTCATTTACTTTTTTCACATAAGTCGGAATATAATGGGTATAATAAAAAATATTACTGATAAACTCATATCCAACCGTTCATGACTAACCCAACACTGATATGCAATAAATGTTATTTGATTGAAATGGAGTAAGCTCTCGTACCTCTTCTAATGATCACCGATGGAGCAAATAGAGCATAATGGTAAAAGGAGAGATGACGATATATAACCTTACAAAATTAAAAAAACAACAGCAAAGTACATCTCCATTTTGGAACAAATCTAAACTAAAGGGCTTAACCTTAATCGTAGAATGTCACCTGGTACCTAGAGAGAAAAAGCACATCATGTAAAGGTAGGAGTTGCATTAAAATTACACAAGAAAGTTGATTATAGAGAACTTGAGCTAAGATGGAGAAAACTCGAGCAGGGATGAAGAGCGATGGAGAAATCAAACCTGGATAGCGATGCATGAAGAAGAATATCTAGCAATGGAGACGGTAAAGATAGAGATTGGAATCGGTGTATTGGGAAATCAGAAGTCACATTTATATCTTAATTCAACAAAACAAAACAAAAAAGAAACCCTAAATTAAAAATGGGCCTCAATGAGAGAGAAAGCAGAAAACAGAACCAGATGTCGATCGTAGAACCAGACAAGATGAAGGTTCAATCATCAGGTTGAAGGCATGAAGGCATGGAGAATGAAAGAAGAAAACAGAACCAGATATCAGTTTATTACATTAGGGTTTAAATGGGAACATAAGCTTCTATACAGGAGTGAAATCAAAATAACCAAAGCTCCAATCGACGTCTTGGAAGTCTGATTTTGGGAGGATGAAAAGGCACGTTGGGAGCATGATGTGGGAGGATGAAGAGGCACATTGGGAGTAGGGGTGAGCATAGGCGGGTACCCGCCCTTTTTGACAGGAACCGGAACCGGAACCGGAACCGGCGGTTCTTGAGATATTGGAACCGGAACCGGAACCGGTTAGAGCGGTTCTTAAATTTTTGGAACCGGAACCGGAACCGCCGGGAACCGGTTCCGGTTCCGGGTACCCGCTTCC
>NW_020202895.1:0-2033 GCF_001531365.2 Cynara cardunculus var. scolymus
AGTTTTGCTAACTGTGAGGTATAATATCGAAAACCCGATTTATTCCGGTTCGTATGGGTCCTTGGAGGGTTACGGTTTTATTTTCCGCTGTGCTTGAGATCCCGTAACCCAACATGGAAGACATTCAAATTAATGAACGGTTACGTTTCATTTTAGAACCGATTGAAATCCTTGACCATAAAGACAAGCAATTGAGGCGTAACAGAATCCCAATTGTGGAAGTTCATTGGACTTCGAGGCATGGGCCAGAGTTCACGTGGGAAAGARAAGATTTCATGAAAAACAAATATCCCCATTTGTTCGCAGGCAAGTCATGATCTGAGGTTGATAAACAAATTTCGGGACGAAATTTTTCTGACATGGGGAGACTGTGACATTCTGTCATTTCGGAGTCTCAGGTTAACATTTTATTATAGATCCTATGTTTAGAAATATTATTACTCTAGGACCTAGTTTTAGTGATTAAAATTCAGCTAGTTTAGCTCCCAAGTTTTGTTTGGAACATCACACCTCGGTGGGAGATCAGATAAAGCTAACTTATGTAATGCCAAATATTTTTGAAATGCTCTAACTAAAATAAAGTTGATATTATAAACTTTTAAATTAAAATGCAAAAATCCCATTTGAATGTCCACTTGATTTATCAAAAGATGGAGTTTTGGGTTTAATAATGTCATTCTATTTATGTTGGGTAAATATTTTAGTGGGCTTATTCTTATCGAGAAAAATAGAAGTTTTATTTGGTTTGGGCCTTTAGAGGCCAGCCCATTTATTTCATTAAAATCTTGTATAAATACCCCTCATCTTTTGAAAACTCTCATTTTCTTTATCACCAACTTGAAACTGTTCATCTCTCTAAACTCTCTCTAAGATCAATCGCTCTCCAGCCGAATCCACCTTAAAGCAAGTCTTTATAAATTCTCTCTCTCAATCTTGAAGATCCTTTAAGTATATGAGAAAGAGTTACGATATTAGTTATTTTATTTTAGTAAAATATCATGAGACTGTATCTTCTTTCTTCCACATCTCGGCCATGTAATTGAATTTTTCTAGAGAATCAAAGAGGGGAGATTATTCATCGAAAACATGAAAATGTTTTCAAAGAGGATAATAATCAATGATCCATGTTCCTTGAACTCCAAAGTATGAAGGGGAAACCCATTGCATGTGAAGTTTAAGCATGTAAAGCTATGTTTGAAGTGTTAAATCTTGCATGCATCTTTAATCTATCCTATATTCTTCGAAAACTCAGTAGAATCGAGAAAGATTCTTCCCTGAAGATTTATATTTATTTTGCTAGCTTGAAAATGGCGATTTCCTTTGGAAAATGATGAGTTCGGCCCCAAATAATTGCCGCTTGGTGAGCGTGCAATCTGTTTTGGGGCATGTGTAATTCAAGGTTGTAGGGTAATGATGAGGAATTTAAAACTCACTCAAACTTCTTGATATTTGGAATAGTCGGCTGATGTCATTATTTTAAATGATGTGACAAGTTGGACATAAAATAACTTTTGGAAGGTTCTACCTTTAGAGTCTTGTGAACCCCAAGAATTCTTGGAACATAATGTATAMTMTGTCCAAAATTCAGCTTTTGAGTAAAAGATTTTGATTTCTTTTATTTTGGACTATTATTAGTTTATTATTAAAATATCAACTTTATTTCCAAAAATCCAATGGCATTACATAGGGTGCAACTTGACTCTATTTTCGTCTATAGCTCATAGGAGATCTGAATGTGGGATGTTGCTCTATTTAGGAAGACAGGGCAGATGTTGAGAGCTTCAGACTTCATTTCCTCGGATATTCATCATCAAACCAGTCAGTTCTCGCAGCCCCACTTTTAATGCTTTGTGGGAAAAGCATGAGATTAAGCAAACTATGCATGTTACTTGTTTGAAACCATTGGACTAAGGAACTGCTTAGCCAAGTCTTGTTTGAAACCATTGGACAAAGGAACTGCTTAGTCAAGCTTTGTTTGAAACCATTGGACTAAGGAACTGCTTAGTCAAGTTTATTATGTCATGAAATATTGA
>NW_020202895.1:2513-4958 GCF_001531365.2 Cynara cardunculus var. scolymus
TGTGCATTAAATTGTTTTATGCATGTGAAAACCCGTGAGCTCACCAACTCTTTGTAGTTGACTCATTTTATGTTCCATGTTTTTCAGGTAACAAGTATGAAATGAAGTATTTTGGGAGCATACTTGTGGAAAACTGATTAAGTTCGCAATGGAAGCTTTTGTAAAAGAAGTATTTGTCAAAAATTTGGTTATGATGTCAAACTCATTTTATTTTTGAAAAATTGAAAAGTGTTATTTATCCCTCTTTGGACAACAAGGTGTCCTATTATAATCCTATTTGGTCAAAGAAGTGACCGGATATACTGTTTTGTGGACGACACTATAGCCAAACTCACACTATTCCGGACAACACATGGACCGGACACTTTCTAATCCGGTTAACATTGTGTCCAAGAAACCTTCAACCAAAATGTATAATGACCCAATCCGGACAACACTATGTCTTGATACCCTTTAATCTGGTCGACACACTTACCGGCTATCTCGAATCCGGTCAACACTGTGGCCGGTGACAGCCCTAAATCGGCTGTTGAATATGATAAAAAACAGCATGCAATATATATAAAGTACCAGTTAAATCCAAGATAAAACCATTAGCAAATCGTATTGCAAGGGATGTTCTGGAAATTACTCAATTTATGCAAAAACTCAGAATTTGAAGATGATGAAAATATGAATCAAATCTTCAGCTTCACAATTATGCAAGATTTCCACAGAATGCTCTTCTCTCAAATTTTCCCAAAAAAGGCAAGAAAATTGCCTCATACCCGGAACCACCCTATATATACCTTTCTGTAAAAAAAAGGGTGGTTACACTTCTCTTACACATGCATGCATTCTATATACACACCCCATGCATGTAAATAAGTTCTTGCACACACATGCATACAATATTACATGCATATATATATATATATATATATAATATGTAAACATATCATATGCTTATGTACCCGCATACTAAAATCATGCATATATTCTCATGAATGAAAATATACATACTCACATATTGAACTCATATAAACATATATCCATATGATCAATTAATCACATATTCACATAGTCCCATATTAAATAATCACATAATAAATTCCTTGGGTGATAACCAGAACCCAGTTATCACACCGGACAACAAACTTCATTAATGTATTAACACTAATCGGACAACATAGTGTCTAGATACTTCTAATCCGGTCAACATAGTGACCGCTGAAGAAATTTAAAGCGGTCATTAAAGATGATCAAGAACAAATGCAACATTTTCAATATATCAGCATATCAAAGCTATAAACCAGTAATCAAATCATATGCAAAGGATGTAATGATAAACACTCACCTTATGCAAATTTAGGATTTTGAAGATGAAATAGCAAATACGAATCCAACTTCAGCTAGCCATCAAAACCCGCAAAAACTTTTTCTCTCTCAATTCCTTCCAAAAATGGCATGAAGTTTGCCTTTTACCCTAACACTTCCTTTTATACATTTTCGTTAATGGATAGGCGGTTATCCATCATAACCCTCATGCATGCATATGCATATAGAATAAATCTGTTTGTCCCTATATTTCACTGATCAATCTTCGTTAAGCTCCATAATATGGCAGATCTGATATAGCATTCAAGAACATCATATGAACATTGAGAGAGAAAGTCAATCTTTACAATTCTGGTCAAACCTCTCTTTACGTATTGAATATACAAATGAGCTCTCTCTTATACAAATTACAAAGACAAACCATATTTATATGGTCAAACATCTAAAGACAAGTCAAAGTCAAACTCCTATAAGAAAAGTAATACACGCTGACTTTTACAATTATAGACTATATTTAACTTTCAAGACAAATACAATTAATACTGATTTTCAGTTCTAACATTCTCCCCCTTTGTATTCAGACTTGATAGAAAATTCTGCGCTTTGAGTCCTTGTTTGAACTTTGAAACATTAAGCATAAAATGTCATCTTCAAATGAAATCTTCAACTTGTAATCTTCAAGTAATCATCTGTTGAGATAGATCTTCTAGCATTCTCCCTCGAATGTAGAATCACGGTGATCTTCTCTTTTGACAATGTAGAACAGATTCAAAAATAATCTTCAGAAACACTGTACAAGATGTGATCTTCAAAGGATCTTTTGAAATAATCTTCAGACTTTTCTTTGGTAAACTTTTGAAATATTGATCTTCTCATTCAAAAACTCTCAGTCGATGTAGCACATGAATAATCTTTCTGTAATCATCTTCAGTCGCACTTCTTCTTTTGAGTCTTTTGCCATTTTCGAAGTTACTCCTCCTTGATCTTTGCATCAGATTCCCTTTAACAATGTTCGGAAATGAATATTTCATTCATTATTACATATACTCCCCCTTATGATGAAATAAGAATCATTCCATCATACATAAGATGAATGAAATTTTCCGTGTAAGCCGTCAATTCAAGAAA
>NW_020202895.1:5054-24658 GCF_001531365.2 Cynara cardunculus var. scolymus
TCAGTACAACAGATGTACTGTATATATGAGACTCTTTGATGTTCATCTCACCAGGTCTTCCATTCAATCATCGATAGCTAAAAATTAGCATATCTATGAATGTTTTGGCAAATTAACATATAAAATGCTAAATATGTGTAGTGTAAAAGAATAAAGCAACGTATGCTTCTATTTAGGCTCAAAAAGATAAATCGTGTGGACTACACAAATTTATCATACTCAATATGTGATCAAAAAGACTTGAAGGGGGGACATATATCCTTCTGATTCAATATCAACTTTCTCCAAATGAGAAATTGATAGATGATGAGCTGCGTGCCCCAAATGTTATTGAAACATTTATCTATTGAGAGATAAATGACTAGTTGGTGGGGTTGTGACAAGAATTGGCCTGGGCTTTGCCTTTTTCAATATTAGTTTCCAAAGAATCGAGAACTAATAGATTATGTGGTATGCCCGGATTATGTAAGTTTGGAACAGGATTTTCGTATTCTTTTAATCCTGACACAACTCTCGTCAATTCTTTTAGCTCACAACAACTACCCCTTTCTTTTTCATTTTAGTCTCAGCACACAAACCCTGTTTGATTTAAACTCACTCAGATATGGTTGTCTTCTTGGGTAGGTCTGTCGGTTTTCACATTCCATAGAGGTATATCTGATAAGCACTCAGTCCCTCCTAAAATTTTATGTTATGCACATTTGATCACAATGATTGACCAAAAATATTATTTCTTTAAAGCACAATGATCAGATAAAAAATTGATCAATTAATTTGGCTTTAAGCACAATCTATAAAGAATGATACGACAACGATTCGATTATTCGGTATGTGAGAGAAATGAATGAAGATCTGTAACAACAAGTTTACAGATTCTGATATTGAAAAAAAATGAATATATATGTATCAATATAAAAAAAATATCAGAAAACAAAGTTGAATACAAACGAGTGTATTATCACCAAAAAGGATTTTCGTATAAGAGGCGTGATAATAACAGTTTGAAGAATAGCTGAAACAGGTATTGGAATTATGTACGACGAGAAATTACGCAAGTAAAATCTCAAGAAATACCTGTTCAGAAAATGTACTCGTTTCCCAAAAAAAAATTTCATTTTCCAAAACCATTTATTCAAAAAAATTCTAGAAACAACACTCGGTAAAGCACAGGTTCTGAACTGAAGTGTTCAGAAGCCTTGGTTGGAATAAATCACAACTCCCCCTGCATCGGTGTATCACAAAAATGATATTCAGATCAGCACAAGATGGACACACCTGCAAAATCAGGTCAAGTAGATTTTGGTACCCAAACGAACTTGGGTCCTATATTGTTAGTATCGGGTTGGAGTATGTTGTAGTTTCCAAACCATTTATTTCGATAAGGTATTTTCTTTTCAACACTATTAACAGGATGATTATATACAAGATATGATTCATGCCAGTTATTATAATCATACATGTTCTTACCTTTCCAACTGTTGTTCTGATAGATGTTATCTCCATGCCACCTGTTGAACCTTTTGTTATTGACAAAATTATTGTGCATGTTGAACATATAATCCTTCTCTTGCTAAGATTAATCAAATCATTAGTAGACTTCACAATGCAAGGAAGATTGTTAGTAACAACAGATGTATGAGATAAATCAGACTTATTGACCCAAACACTTTTAATCTCTGAAGGATAATTGGGTGATCCAATGACATACCCTTGATAGTACTGATTAGAATGAGAATAGTTCTTAGAAACGTTAGATTTAGGACTACTTGAATAACTGTTCGAATAAGAACAATTATAAAAGTTGGTTTTACACTAAGAAGGAGAACCAGTTGAGCTTTGAGCACACGAAAAGTCTTTGACTTTTTGTAAAAGCTGGTCTCTTTCTACATTAACTAAATCATATTTCTTTTTCAATTCAATTCTCATGTTCAATTCAGTTTCAAGGTCTGTCTTGAGATCAGACAATTTCTTTGAAGTATCCAGGAGTTTACCTTTTAACTCCTTCTGTAGTATTTCAAACTTTTTCTTCTGATTAATCAACTCTAGTTTCTCTTTATCTAAGCTGTTCTTGTCATTCTCTGAAGCGATGTCAAGCCACTTTCTTTTCTCAGTAAGCTCTTTGTCAATTGCTGTATACTTCTTTGAAGTATTTCTTTTCTCAATAGCAAACTGCTTTTTCTCATTGTCTAAAGCCTGTTGCTTTAGATCAATGCTTTTAGACAATTTCTGTAGTTGACTCTGACAGTCTTCGGAGATGTCTTTCTTTTCTTTAGCATTCTTCGCTCGTTCCAAAATGACAAGCTGCTCAAAATCGGAGATTTGCTTTAGAAGCATTTTTGCGTTCAGCTCGAGAGAGTTAATCTTATTCTCAAAGGATGTTCGTTCAAAATCAAATCTTTTCTCAACATCCATAATCCTCTTCTTTTCATTCTCCGTATCTTTCCTTTTCGCATTTAAAATCTTTTCAACCTCTAAAACCTTTCCTTTCTCTAACTCCAGTAAATTCCTTACATCAAACAATTCACTTTCAGATTTATGGACTATAGTTGTTAAGTCCTCAATCTGTTTATTTAAGCTAGATGTCTCTTCTGGATTAGAACCATTTTTCATCAGATCACTCAGCTTTTCTTGCAAAACTTTCTTTTCTTCTTTCTCTCTCTCAATAATGTTCGTCAGATGATTTGACCATGATATATTCTTGCTAAAATCAGAATTTACTTTGTCATACTTCTCTTTAAGCTCACGGTATTCTCTAGCATAAAAAACTGCCATTTTAAAAAATAGATTGATCAGATATAGGATCTATGTAGTGAAATTAGTAAAAGAAATCAAAGAACAATTAAGCTCAAAAAGAATTGAAAAACACTAAAACTGATGAGAATTTAGTAAAACGACGAGAAACTGTCAAAAATCAGTAAAAACAGTCAAAACCGTTGAAAACAGTTAAAAACTATTAAAAACAGTCAAAGACAGTTAAAACTGATGAAAAGCAGTTTACGTGACGCAGAACAGTTCAAAGATTTCTCAAACAGTTAACAACACACAAACAAATATATACACACAACATATGTATACACCTAAATCATGCATACATTTCCATGCATGAAAAATATACACATACTCGCATATTAATCTCATGTAAGCATGTATCCAGATGATTAATTATAACAATTAATCATACATTCACGTAATCATATATCAAATAATCACATAATAATTACCTTAGGTGAGAACCAAGAACCAATTATCACATTGATGATATTATACTTGGTTCCACTAATCCCTCTTTGTGTTTTTAGTTCACTGAATGCATGATGGCTTTTAGGTTAAACAATCTGATAAAGGTATATTTTTCAATTGGAGTAAGTATGTCAGGGATATGTTGAAGAATCGACTTAACCAACAATTCATCTATGAGGACTCCAATGGCTCCTCCTCTCTCACTGAACCAGGATCCAAATGGAAAGCATGTAAACGTTATTGTTTATAGAGGAATGATCAGCTCCTTACTGTATCTCACAGCGAGCCGACCATATATTATGTGTAAGATATTAGTCTGAACCTAAGAAATCCCATCTGATTGTTGTAATATACATTTTCAGATATCTTAAGGGAACTCCTTATCTGGTCCTTTGGTATCCCAAGTACTCAAGTTTCGAGCTAATTGGTTATGCGAGTAGTGATTCTGCAGATTGCAAAATTGATAGGAAAAACACCACTGGAGGTTGTCAACTTCTAGGTGGAAAGTTGGTGAACTGGACAAGTAAGAAGCAAAATTCAGTGTCCACATCAACTATTGAGGCTGAATATGTTGCCGCTAGAAGCTGCTGTGCGCAAATCCTTTGGATGAAAAATATGTGATAACCAAGTCTTAGTTATCACCTGAGGTAACCAATATATGATTATTTAATATATGATTATGTGGGTACATGATTAATTGTTATAGTTAATCATGTGGATACATTCTTACATGAGATTAATATGTGAGTATGTGTCTTTTCATGCATGGAAGCATATGTATGATTTAAATATATGCATGAGATGTGAATGTGTGTGCCTGAATATTTTCACATGCATGGGTTTTTCGTTTAAAAAGTCATGTGCATGCATGTATAAGGAAGTCGGTGTAGCCAACTTTCCGTCTTTGGAAAGTCTATATATAAAAGGGTGTGAGTGTGAGGAAAAGTTTCTTGGCTCCTTTTTACAACTTGTTGAGAGAAAAAGGAAATTTCTATGGATTTTGCCATTAGTTGAGATTGGATTCGTGTTTTCATTTTCAAAACTCTAAAACCGTATAAGGTGAGTATTTCCAACACTCCTTGCATATGTTTGTGATTTTGATATATATGAAATTTTGTTTTGTTCTTGAAAACATGATGACAGGATTAAGTTCATTTCCGGTCACTGTGTTGACCGGATAGAGTAATAGTGTGATTTTGAAACTGGTAGTCCGGCCATAGTGTTGACCGGATTGGAAGTGTCTTGTCACTGTGTTGACCGGATAGAGTGTCGGTTTGATTATGAAACTAAAAAGTCTGGCCATAGTGTTGACAGGATTGGGACCTGTCCGATCATAGTGTTGGCCGGAGAAGGGTAAGTATGGCCAAGAGTTTAACCATATTAGAGTATACGAATTGATTCTTTTATTTAAGTGTTGACCGGATTCAAACATAAAGTATATTTGGGCAAGTGTTGTCTGGATGGGATGTCTGGTCAAGCTTGTCCGGACATTGGGTTGACCGGATATGAAGTACGCCTGGGTTTACATATGGTTGCCGGATAAGTTTATTTGAATATAAATTGATTATTCAAGTTGAATTATGTTGAAAATATAACATTTTGAATATTGGAAATGAATTAATTTTAAAGTTTTAATACAAAGATTGTTTTGAAACTGTTATTGGTTAAATTAAATAGATAATGTTCCATCAAGACATTTGAGACTTCAGTCGGTTCTTTTTGGAAATAATCTGTAGATTTTGATGAGGAAATAATGGTGGCATATCAAGGAGAGGTGTATTTTGGGATAAGGGTGGCATATCAAGGAGATGTGTACTTTGGGATAAGGGTGGCATATCAAGAAGAGGTGTACCTTTGAATATAAGGGTGGCATTTGTGTATATGTTTAGTAATATAACTCTTACTACTATGTCCTTTGAGATTACGATGACTCTGAGTCCTTATTTCTTTGTGATTTAACGATTCAGTAACATTGTTCTTATTGGAAATAGTAGTAATAATGTTATTGAGAAAGGGATAATTGGCTCTTGTCAAAGGTTTTGAATAACCGTGTTTATGATGAAAAGTGTTTAGGGATGAATTATGTGGAACCTGAAAGGCTCTAGCCCTACTATTGCTAAATAAGCTATTTATAAAGTCAGATAATGGCTTTGGAAATTAGAGGGGCATTAGTCGATGTGAACTACATGGTTATGTATCTGTTTATATGAAAAGTTGATTTTAAATAAATTTTTTGTGATCTTCACCCTGCCATTACATGGAAAAAGGGATCTCAATAGACCTTCCAGTCTAACCCTCATTTTTGTCTTTCTATTATGTATTGCAGGAACTGCTGGGTTACATGATGGTAAGGGAAAGGGGAAAATGTAATTATTTTTCAATGTACATAATTATGTGAAGATCAACTTATGGATGTATCTAGTTTTAAATATATATGTTAAATAGTACAGAAACATGTATCTAGTTATGGGACCTAAGTGGAGTAATACATGTATTTTTTTGAATGAAGTATGTGTTATATGCAATGTATGATGTGGGGTGTTACAAAAGGTGGTATCAGAGCCTGAGTTTAAGACATTTAGGTATTTAAAGCATGATACCTAGACTTGAACTATTTCTTTGCATATTAGGGGTCCCAGACATAGTTAGCACCATTGTAAAGAAATATGATGTGTTAACAGAACAGTGTGTAAGGTAATTCGAATTACATCTGGCCAATGTAATTATGAATTTATAGGTACATATCTCAACATAGACACTTCATTATATTTGGGAATGTGAATACGTGATTATTAATATTGAAATTTGCAGATGTCTAGCTGATCTCGAAGATCTAAAAGGATCGCCCGCCCCAATCCCGATGACACAGAGAATTCTCCCGTCAATGCTCCTACTAATACTTTAGAGGATAGAGGTAAAGGAAGAATTAGAGGCAGAGGGCGAGGACGAGGACGAGGTGAAGGTAGAGGGCGAATTAGTCAATCTGAGACTCATCCTGATCATGGAGAATCTCACTCTAGAATACTAATCAAGAAGAGATGCCCCAACCAGAGTATGTAACCTGAGACATGTTGGTAGAGGAGATGGGAAAGTTAAGGGAAACATTGATGTCCATTATGGGGATACCTATTTGAATTGAAACAAAAAGAGTAGAAATAAATCCCTTTGTTCTAGTTGCACACAGTAAAGAGGGGGATATTAAAATGTTTCTGGCATGCAAACCACCAACGTTCTCTTGAGAAAGAGATACAGTTTAAGCCATGTGCTAGATTAAAGAAATTGAGTTTGTGTTCAACACTATTAATTATCCCGAAACAGATAAAGTTATATTTGATGTTTCCGTATTAAAATCTAACGCACTATTCTGGTGGGAGGTTGAATCATTAGCCAGAACAGATGTTTTAAAAACGTTATCTTGGGCAAAATTTGTGAACAAATTCAAAGATCAGTTTTGCCCCCAAGACAACCGTAAGACAGATGGAGGAGGATTTCCTGAAATTAGAGCAAGGTTATGGACCTGTTCGAGAATAGACCAAGAAGTTCATTGAATACTCCCGATTTGCTGAGCATTACATTTCGTCTGAATCTAGAAAAGTGGAAAGATATATTTGGGGTTTAAAGCCTTCAATTCGAGAATTTGTGATTGCCATGAATCCTACCATTTTTTCAATGACCATGGATACGACAGAAGTCACTGAAAGAAATAAATATAGATAAGAAGAGGGAAAAAATTTTGACAAGAGGAGAGGGGAAGGACCTTCATCTGATTATCGAGGGTCAAAAATAGTATAGTATGATAATAGATATGTGCATAAAGTTAATGAAAAAGCCTATGCCAGTATCAACAGATTCATTAGGGTGATTGTAAGAGGGACACGAGAAGATGCTACAAATGTGGTAGATGCAAAGAAAGAAAAAGATAAGTAAGAGTTGATTACAGTTGTATGTGATAATSAAGAAGTCTTTCCAGAAGATTTGACTGGGTTACCGCCTAACAGCTCTATTGAATTTAAGATTGATCTGGTACCCGGGGCAGCGCCAGTACCAAGAGCACCGTACCGACTAGCACCATCGGAGTTAAAGGAATTGGTCACACAGTTGAAAGATATTATTGACAAGGGTTTCATTAGACCTAGTACCTCACCCTGGGGTGCTCCGGTTCTAGTTGTCAAGAAGAAAGATGGATCAATGCGGATGTGCATTGATTATCAGGAATTGAACAAATTGATGGTTAAGAATAATGTTGATCCTCTCTCTCAATGATTTGATGATAATCCCTTTTAGCTTATACGAATATTATTGTATCTGTCTTTCAGTTCCAGTGATCATCACTGAGTTCCTTTAGTGATCGCTGAGAACATGTAATGTAAATCCATTAGCGACAACGATACTTCAAGAAGACAAAACTCACACTAAAGAACCTTCAGCGAAAGTCGAAGACTGAAACTGAAGATTACAGACTAGCGAGTTCTTGATCTGAAACTGTATTCAGTGATTACAACATGGTCTACATATGTGTGAAGATTGCTCAAGCCTCAACGAATGCTGAAGAGACCTTCTGGGTTATTCCAACATTCAGCGATAAAAAGAAACTTGTTGAGCATGATTGTTTTTGTCTTGTCCTTCCACACACATAGGAAAAACCCATACCCTTTGTTTTTGTCTTGTCCTTCCACACACATAGGAAAAATCCATACCCTTTCTAGAGCAAAGTACGGTATGGAGCTGATTAGTTGACTCTGCTACCCACCAACTCCATGAAAGGATGTCTGCTCATGAATAGACTTTGGTACTATTCACTATAGCAAAGGACAAGTCTTTCACTAAAGGCTTGACGCGTGTTCAAACCCAACCGCATTGTACAAAATGTGCATTTAATTCAATGGGTATAAATAGATGTGTTCTATCTCCATGTAGAGATATCCGTTTTTCTTACGTGCATACGTGAAAGAACTTACACATCTAAGAACACAATACGCTTATCTTCAAAAGCAAGTTAGAATCCCTTTTAAGTATTCTAAATAGTTCTTACCCAAAAAGAACTTACTTTCTTCTAAGTCTTAAACAACAAATCATTTCTCTTTGCTAAGAACTTGTGTGTAACTTAGATTGTTTAGATATGTTATCTTTACCTTATCTTTTCCACAAACAATCTTGTAAAATTTTTATTGATCCTTCTTTATCAATATATATTTTAAATTTTAATAGTTTATTGTGTTTGTATTCATCCCTCTCTTCGACAAAGTGTTTATACACATCTTGTAGACCCTAACAGGACCAACAAGTGGTATTAGAGCATTGTATTTCTCTTCTTGTTGTTTACTTGTTTTTATGCATTATATCATCTTTTTCTCTAGATAATCTTACTGCTATCAAATGGCTTTACAAAACACAAACCCACACTTCCATGACAATGGTTCTCTGTCCAAACCTCCTCGATTTTGTTATAACCCGGTTTCAGATAATCTAGATTGAGGTAAATTATACGTGATTAATATTTAAATATCTAATGGTATGCATGATAAAATAATATACATGGACGATATATGTGCAAAGACATGATGAATGTAAGAGGATGCATGCATATGTTATGTTATGTATGTGTATATATGTGATAAATTGCATACCTTAATAGGTAAGGTGCATGTGCAGTATAATAAATTAATGGTATCTTAGTGATGAAGTAAATTAATGGTATCTTAGTGATGAAGTAAATTAATGGTATCTTAGTGATGAAGTAAATTAAGTTCTATAATACTAAACCCACCACCCAAAAGTGTTGTGATTGGTTAAAAATTTCACCGACCTGGAATTTATAAATAAAATAATCATCACCGCCTTAGAAAGAAGTATAAAAAGAAGGATAAGGTAAGATAATCTTATCTTATCATTCTTTGTTTTGAAAGAAGAGATATTTTTAGAAAAAAAAGTTGAAGATGGTGAAGGTGTTCTTGAGAAAGAACCAATGTTTTAAAGAATCTGCGTTTGCTGTGTGATCTTTTACTACAGAATCTGTTGTAACAAGGTGAGTTTAACTACTGTTTTTACATAACTTGTGAGTTTTAAACGATTGTTTAAGTGTAATTGGTGA
Organism: Cynara cardunculus var. scolymus; assembly: GCF_001531365.2. Lineage (NCBI taxonomy): Eukaryota > Viridiplantae > Streptophyta > Magnoliopsida > Asterales > Asteraceae > Cynara > Cynara cardunculus. The sequence continues at coordinate 14,386 of NW_020202895.1, forward strand.
GCTATCGATAATCAAATTTTGATAAAAAGTGTTTCTAGATGATTTTTAAACATGGTGATTATAAGTTTGAAGGTTTGAAACTATTTTAGAAGTGATTAAAACATTAATTGTGCTCAAAATAGTTCTAAAATATGTTTTGACAGAAAAACAGAGTTGGAACTGTTTGGAAGAAGGTTTTGCAAGAACAAATTGTTCTTAAGGATTTAAAAGGTTCTGGATATAAACCTATTTTTGAAATGATGATTGGTTAAAAACTATGAACGAGGTTCACTCTGACAGAAAGGACTGCAACCTGTCTTTGGATGAAATAGTTCATAAGAAGTTCAGGGGAAATAAGGATGGTCGTTGTGTATGATGGATGTAGCTGTTGCTAATAAGGGGAATATTGGATGTAATAAGGAAGGTCGTTGTGTGTGCATGGAATAATTATTGTTATTATATATTCTAAGATTACAACAGATTGGAGTCCTCACTTCTTGGTGATTTGAGAATTTAGAGATATTGTTCTTATTAGAAATAATAGTATTGATGTTATGGTTACGAGAAAATATGGCCAATGGTAATTAATTTTGGTTAAAAGTGTTTTGGAACAGAATGTCCATTTTTATGAGGAATTACTTGACCAAGACGCTCTGGTTAGTACAACCAGAGGCTCTGGTCGAAGAACCAGAGACCCTGGTCCAAACCAGTGGGGCTCTGGTCATGATTAACAAAATATTTCTAAGTATTGTATTTGGAACCAGAGGTCGATGGACTTGAGCAGAATATGATTTTACTTCCTGATTTTCAGAATGGTCTATTTTAAACAAATGTTTTGGTGATCTTCACCCTGCATTACATAGAAGGGAATCTCACTAGACATTCACGTCTAACCCTCATTTTGTGTTTTCTAATATGTGTACAGGAAAGAGCATTCCATGATTATTTTTCTATGTGCTTAGACTATGAAGATCATGTCTGCATAAGTTTTTGAAAAATAGATATTATACAAGAGCTTGTACTTTTGAAAATTTTGAGTTGTATATTTACAGCAAAGTCTCTTATATTTTGGACCTATGTGGGCTTAACATGTAATCTATGAATGTTTTATGTGTAATATGCAATGTATGGATTTAGGGGTTGTTACAGAATTGGTATCAGAGGCCTGAGTTTAAGGGATTTAGGTATTCACATGCATGATGCCTAGACTTAAACTATTTCATTGCATGTTAAGGGTCCCAGAGATAGTTAGCACCTTTGGAATAAATATGATAAGTTAAGAGATCAGTGTTTACGGTATTTTCAGAATACATTTGGCCAATGTAATTTTGAATTTACAGGTACATAACTGAACTCGGACACTTTATTATATTTGGGAATATGAATATGTGTTTATTAACTTTGAAATCTACAGATGACTAGTAGATCGAGAAGGTCAGAAAGGATCACCCGCCCCAACCCTAATAATGAAGAAGAGGATTCCCCTATTTTTGCTCCTATTGGTACCTCTGAGGGTAGAGGCAGAGGCAGAGGTAGAAGAAAAGGCAGAGGAAGGGGCAGAGGCAGAGGTCAAGGCAGAGGACAAACCAGAGGCAAAATTAGTCAACAAGAAAATAATGCAGACCAAGCAGAATCCAATTCTGAAAACATGAATCAAGAGCATATGTCTCGTCAAGAATATGTAACCAGAGACATGTTATGAAGGAATGGGAAAGCTAAGGGAAACTTTGACTTCCATTTTGAGGAATCCTACAAGAATAGAAACAAGCATTATTGAAGTTAATCCATCGGTCCCAGTTGTCAATAACAGGGAAGGAGATATAAAGATGTTTTTAACATGCAAACCACTAGCTTTCTCGGGGGAAAGGGATCCAACTAAAGATGTGTGTTGGATCAAAGAAATAGAATCCGTGTTCAACACCATTTGATGCGCAAAATCAGATAAGTCAGTTTGCAGTCTATGTGTTAAAATCATTGCGTTATTTTGGTGGGATGTAGAATCTCTGGCAAGAACAGATGTTTTGCAGACCTTATTTGGGCCAGAATTTGTGAATAGATTCAAAGAGCAGTTCTCTCCCAAAACAATAGTCAGACAGATGGAAGAAGACTTTTTAAAATTGGAACAGAGCTCTAGGTCAGTCAGACAATATACAGAAAAATTTATACAGTGTTCAAGATTCGCTGAACATTACATTTCATTAGAGGCTAGAAAGGTGGAACGGTATATCTAGGGTTTAAAACCCTCAATCAGAGAATTTGTTATCACAATGAATCCAACCACTTTTCCATTGTCAGTTAATGCAGCAGAAGTCACAGAGAGAAACAAGAATAGAAGCGAGGAAGGAAAGCAAGTTGAGAAAAGGAAATGGGAGGGGTCCTCGGAAAGTCATCGAGGATAAAAAAACTACCAGATTTAATAATAAAGCAATGCAGAGACCAATGGAGAAAGCCTGTCCCCCGGTGTCAACAGTATCACCAAGGGGAATGCAAAACAAAGCCAATTAAATGTTTTAATTGTGGTGAAATTGGGCATACTTCAAATTTCTATCGACAAAACAGAAAATGTTTTCATTTCAATTCCCCAGACCATTTCAAAAACAATTGCCCATAGTTGAAAGCTCCACAGCTTACCATGAGGAGCAATACCTCGATTGGTCGTGGAAGACTGATTATGAGCAGAGGAGGTTCGGGTGGGGCGCGGGGTGAATTTTTTCATATGACCAAACACGAAGCAGAAACTACACCCGATGTAGTAACAGGTACTTTTTCCGTGAACTCATTACATGCTAAAGTGTTATTTGACTCGGGTGCAAACTTCTCATTTGTATCCCCATCATTTGCCTTATATGCTCGTATGAATTATGTATCTCTTGACGAAAAGTTAGTAGTTAATACTGCTAACGGTCAAGTATCTGTGAATTATGTGTTCAAAAACTGCACTATCATGATTGAGGGTTGTGAGCTACCCATCAGATTATTTCCCATGCCTATGAAAGATTTTGATGTAGTAGTAGGAATGGATTGGTTGGCCGAGAATCAGGACAACATTGTTTCTGATAAGAAGATGATTAAAATAATATTGCTAGACGGAGGGACAGTTGTTATTTTTGGTGATCATCAAATTCGTCACACCAGTCTGTTATCAGTTATGAAAGCCAGAAAATGTATTCAAAAGAAATGCCAAGGATTTTTATCCTGCATAATTGATGCCAAGAAAGAAAAGAGTAAGCAAGAAATAATTCCAGTTGCCAGTGATTATCGTAAAATCTTTCTAGAAGACTTTTCAGGATTACCTCCAGATAGAGCTATAGAATTTGGGATTGATTTAATACCTGGAGCAGCACCTGTAGCAAAAGCACAATACAGATTAGCTCCATCAGAAATTAAAAGAACTGGTTACACAATTGAAGGATTTTTCGAAAAGGGGATTTATCAGGTCGAGTACATCACATCGGGGAGTTCCAGTTCTATTTGTCAAGAAAGATGGATATATGCGGATGTGCATAGATTACCGAGGACTCAACAAATTAACAATCAAAAATAAATATTCATTGCCCAAGATAGACGATCTGTTTGATCATTTAGTAGGGGCAAGCTACTTTTCAAAGATTGATCTGCGGTCTGGATACCATCAACTAAAGGTAAGAAATGAAGACATTCCTAAGACTGCTTTTAGAACAAGGTACGGGCATCATGAATTTTTGGTTATGCCTTTCGGTTTGACTAACGCACCTGCAGCTTTCATGGATTTGATGAATCGAGTATGTAGAGAATATCTCGATAAATTTGCCATTGTATTTATCGATGATATTCTCATATACTCTAAAACCAAAGAAGAACACACAGAACATCTTCGATTGATCCTTGAACTTATGAAAAAAAGAGAGGTTATATGCTAAACTGTCAAAATGTGAATTCTGGTTAAGAGAAGTTCAATTTTTGGGACATGTTATATATGAGGCAGGGTAAAGGTAGATCCAGCAAAGATTGACGTCGTTGCAAAATGAGAGGCATCAAAAACACCATCTGAAATCCAAAGCTTTTTGGGATTAGCAGGCTATTACCGCAAATTTATTCAAGATTTTTCCAAAATTGTCGTACCTTTGACCAAGTTAACCCGAAAGAATGTCAAATTTCAATGGAAAGAAGAACAATAGAAAGTCTTTCAATTATTAAAAGACCATCTTTGTAGTGCTCCAATTTTATCTCTACCTGATGGAACTAAAGACTTTGTGGTATATAGTGATGCGTCAAAATTAGGTTTGGGTTGCGTCTTGATGCAAAGAAGAAATGTTATATCATATGCATCTCGGCAACTTAAAGATCACGAAAAACAGTACCCGACTCATGATATGGAATTGGCAGCCGTAGTCTTCGCATTGAAAATATGGAGACATTATCTCTTGGGAACGAAGTGCAAATTTATACTGATCATAAGAGCCTACAACACCTTTTTAACTAGAATAAATTAAATATGAGGCAGCGTTGATGGATTGAACTTGTTAATGATTAAGATTGTGAAATCCTCTATCACCCGGGAAAAGGCAATGTGGTAGCCGACGCCTTAAGCCGAAACGAAAGAAGTGGAACAATCCGAGCAATGAAAATATGTTTAACCCCCATTCTTCATCAAAATATATACAGATTTGAAGGTATTTTATTGGTGGCTAGGTCTCAAGAAAGACATAGCCATATATGTGAAACGATGCTTAACTTGTTTGCAAGTTAAAATTGAACATCGGAGACCCTATGGAAACCTAAAATAATTGGAAATACCCGTCTGGAAATGGGATCACATTACAATGGATTTTATCATGAAGTTACCCCGAACTCCAAAAGGTTATGATGCAATCTGGGTAATAGTGGATCGATTATCAAAATTTGCACATTTCCTACCAATGAAAGAAACTTATTCTTTGTAAATATTGGCTCAAATGTACATCAAGGAAATTGTGACTAGACATGGTGTTCCAATATCCATTATATCTGACCGAGAAAGTCGCTTCACTTCATAATTCTAGGAAAGCCTGCAAAAATCCTTGGGATCACAGATCAGATTAAGTACGGCTTACCACCCACAAACGGACGGGCAAAGTGAATGAACCATCCAGACTCTCGAAGACATGTTGAGAACTTGTGTCATCGACTTCGGGGGATCATGGGAGGAACATTTTCCGTTGATAGAGTTTGTCTACATTAGTAGTTATCATTCTAGCATTCAACCGGCACCTTACGAAGTCTTGTATGGAAGAAAGTGTCGAACGTCGTTGTGTTGGAATGAGGTAGGTGAAAAGCAGTTGACAGGTCCTGAAATTGTACAAACAACTTCTGACAAGCTTGAACAAATTCGTGCAAAAATTAAGACTGCCCAAGATCGTCAGAAAAGCTATGCCGACAAACGAAGGAAGCCAATTGAGTTCAATATAGGAGATTTTGTAATGTTAAAAGTATCTCCATGGAAAGGTGTTATGAGATTCGGGAAGAAAGGAAAGCTTAGTCCAAGGTATATTGAACCATTCAGAATCTGCAAACGGGTTGGACCAATAGATTATCTGTTGGAACTACCAGAGGAACTCAGCCTAATTCATAGTACCTTTTGTGTGTCATTTATGCAAGTGTTTGGCAGACCAAAACTTAGTAATACTACTTCTCGAGATCAAACTCGATAAAAAGTTGAATTTCATCGAGACCCAGAGCCAATAACAGACAAAAAGACCAGGACACTAAGAAATAAAGAGATCAGTCTAATCAAGGTACAATGGCGTTTTCATAAGGGTACAAAAGCAACATGGGAATTAGAATCAGATATGAGAACATCCATTGCAATTTGAATGAATTCCAGGACGAAATTCTTTTTAAAGGGGGGGGGGGAAGAATGTTATAACCCGATTTTAGACAATCTGGAGTGAGGTAAAATTATACGTGATTAATATTTGAATATGTAATGGTATGCATGATAAAATAATATACATGGATGATATATGTGCAAAGACATGATGAACGTAAGAGGATGCATGCATATGTTATGTTATGTATGTGTATATATGTTATAAATTGCATACCTTAATAGGTAAGGTGCATGTGTAGTATAATAAATTAATGGTACCTTAGTGATGAAGTAAATTAATGGTATCTTAGTGATGAAGTAAATTAATGGTATCTTAGTGATGAAGTAAATTAATGGTATCTTGGTGATGAAGTAAATTAAGTTTTATAATACTAAACACGCCACCCAAAAGTGTTGTGATTGGTTAAAAATTTCACCAACCTGAAATTTATAAATAAAATAATCATCACCGCCTTAGAAATAAGTATAAAAAGAAGGATAAGGTAAGATAATCTTATCTTATCATTATTTGTTTTGAAAGAAGAGATATTTTTACGAAAAAAATTTGAAGATGGTGAAGGTGTTCTTGAGAAAGAACCAATTTTTAAAGAATCTGCGTTTGCTGTGTGATCTTTTACTACAGAATATGTTGTAACAAGGTGAGTTTAACTACTGTTTTGACATAACTTGTGAGTTTTAAAGATTGTTTAAGTGTAATTTGTGAGCTATCGATAATAAAATCATTATCTTTATAAATATTGAACAAATGGGGTTTTGCTGTGTTATGCTAAGAAAAGTTTGACAAAAACTGTTTCTAGATGACTTTTAAACATGGTGATAATAAGTTTGAAGGTTTGAAACTATTGTAGAAGTGATTAAAACAGTAACTGTGCTCAAAATAGTTTTGAAATATGTTTTGACAGAAAAATAGAGTTGGAACTGTTTGGAAGAAGGTTTTGCAAGAACAGATTGTTCTTAAGGATTTAAAAGGTTCTGGATATAAACCTATTTTTGAAACCATGATTGGTTAAAAACTATGAACGAGGTTCACTGTGACAGAAATGACTACATCTTCTCTTTGGATGAAATAGTTCATAATAATTTCAGAGGAAATAAGGATGGTCGTTGTTTATGATGGATGTAGATGTTGCTAATAAGGGGAATATTGCATCTAATAAGGAAGGTCGTTGTGTGTGCATGGTATAACTATTGCTATTATATCTTCTAAGAACCAGAGACCCTGGTCCGAACCAGAGGGGCTCTGGTTCTGATTAACAAAATATTTCTAAGTATTGTATTCGGAACCAGAGGTCGATGGACTTGAGCAGAATATGATTTTACTTCCTCATTTTCAAAATGGTCTATTCTAAACAAATGTTTTGGTTATCATTTTCAAAATGGTCTATTTCATGTCTAACCCTCATTCTGTGTTTTCATATATGTGTGTAGGAAATGATAATAAGGGAAAGAGAATTCCATGAATATTTTCATATGTGCTTAGACTATGAAGACCATGTCTGCATAAGTTTTTGAAGAATAGATATTATACAAGAGCTTGTACTTTTGAAATTTTTGAGTTGTATATTTACAGCAAAGTCTCTTGTATTTTGGACCTATGTGGGCTTAACATGTAATCTATGAATGTTTTATGTGTAATATGCAATGTATGGATTTGGAGGTTGTTACAGATTTATCCGAGAAAACTTTTGCCCTTGGAAAAATCGGATGTCCCTCTTTATGGAATTCTACACTACATAGAAAATGGACCATATGTTTCATCGACTATTTCTTCGATTATTCCAGAAACAGCTACGACTACCGTGATTCCTGAATGGCAGATTCCAAAGCTCCCTCATCAATGGAGCGATGAAGACAAGAAGAAAATAGCTATAGACACTCGTGCTAGGTCTATAATAGTTATGTCTCTTCCTGATGAGGTTTATCATTCTGTTATGAAACTCAGAACCTCGAAAGCCATGTGGGACACTTTATATGTTCAATAAGAAGGAACCTCTCAGGTTCAAGAATCGAGGAAGATTTGTAACACCCCCAACTCACATTGCATATAACATATAATTCATATAGAGAAATACATGTGTAAACCCCACAAGGTCCATAAATAAGAGACTACATTACAAAATAAACTACCAGAAAATTCTAAAGTACATGCTCTTGTACTACATTACATCTAACTTCCAAAACACATCCATTGTTCTTCATATAGCTATGCACATAGGGAAACAAATCACATTTTCCCTTTTCTCTTATTATCATTAAAATCTCCAGTTCCTGCAACACATATTTGAAACACAAAATGAGGGTTAGACCTGATGGTCTAGTGAGATCCCTTTTTCCATGTATTGTTTGTGATAAAAAGATTATCAGAATAGTATCCACAAAATCTATAGATTAATCCCAAACGAAGATAGACCGAAGTCACAATCGTCTTGACGAAAGATCCTCTATAGTTTTTCCCCAATAATGGTTTCAAAACAGTTTTATCATCAAAACCTTGAAACTCAAGAACAACCAGTTCTTTCAATCGTATTTCCAAACTCAAAATTTCCTTTAAATCCATCAAATAAAGGTTACCTTGACCCAGGTTGTCTGAAACCCGGTTATCACATTATCTCCCCCTCAAAAGAATTCCATCCCGAAATTCATATAACCAAACAGCAAAGGGTATTGGTTTCTCATCTTAGATTCTAATTCCCATGTTGCTTCCGAACCTTGGGGATAACGCCACTGTACATTTACGAAACTGATTTCTTTGTTTCTCAACACCCTGGTCTTTCTGTCAGTCACAACTTCTGGTGTCTCTACAAAATTCAGTTTACTGTCCAGTTTAATCTCTACAAGCGGTATTGCTAAATTTGGATCGGCCGAACACTTGCGCATATTTCACACATGAAAAGTGTTGTGAGTAGGCTGAGCTCTTTTGGTAGTTCCAACTGATAAGCTACTGACCCAACCCGTTTCCTAATTTTGAACGGTCCAATATACCTTGGACTAAGCTTACCTTTCTTTCCAAATCTCATAACACCCTTCTACGGAAATACTTTCAACATCACAAAGTGTCCCCCGTTGAATTCAATTGGTTTTCGTTGCTTAGCGGCATAGCTTTTCTAACGGTCTTGGGCTGTCTTAATTCTTGCACGAATTTGATCAATCTTTTTAGAAGTCACTTGAACGATCTCGGGACGTGTCAGTTGTCTTTCACCTACCTCATTTCAACATAACGGTGTTCAGCATTTTCTTTCATACAATACCTCATACGGTCCCGCTTGGATGCTGGAGTGTTAGCTGTTATTGTAGGCAAATTCTATCAGTGGCAAGTGATCCTCACATGATCACCCGAAGTCCATAACACATGTTCTTAACATGTCCTCGAGAGTCTGAATGGTTCTTTCACTTTGCCCATCCATTTGAGGATGATAAGCTGTACTTAATCGAATTTGAGACCCCAAAGCTCTTTACAAACTTTCCCAAAACTTAAAAGTGAAACGACTGTCTCTATCAAAAAATATGTATAGTGGAACACCGTGTCTGGTTACGATTTCCTTGATGTAGATCTGGGCCAACCTCTCTAAAGAATAAGTTTCTTTCATCGGTAGAAAATGTGCAGACTTTGATAGACGATCCACTATTACCCAGATCGCATCATATCCTTTTGGGGTTCGGGGTAATTTCATGACAAAGTCCATCGTAATGTGATACCATTTCCAGAATGGAATTTCCAAGGATTGCAGGTTTCCATATGGTCTTTGATGCTCGATCTTAACTTGCAGACGTGTTAGGCATCGTTCCACGTATTTGGCTATGTCCTTCTTTAATCCTGGCCACCAATAGAAGGGTTTCAAATCCTTGTACATCTTATTGGTACCTGGATGGATAGAGTAGCGAGACTTGTGACATTCATTTATGTGACAGCCGTCAAATTCGAACTCTCAGGTTAGCTCTTTTTAAGATTATATTAGTGTTATTGAAGGTAATTTATAAGATTTGGAGTTAGTTAGGTTAATTTGGTTGAATTTTTTTTAAGAGAATCCAGCAGTTGCTTAGAAAGTCCGGTTYCGACCCGAAATTATCTGAAACGTCCTATACAGTACCAAATGCTCTAATTTATACCCAATATATATAAAACACTAAGTTTTAGTGTTTTAAATATAAAATATTTCTATTTAAATAAATTTAGTCATCATGGGCTTTTAAAATGAAGAAAAATGCCAAAAATTGAGAAAAAGGCCTTTTGTGCATTTTGGGCTTTTTTTTTATAAAAAAAATTGTAGTAGAGGATGGGCTTGGGCCATTATGGCTGGCCCCTCCCCCATTTCCCTTTTCTTTCCACATATAAATATCACATTTTCTCCACCTACAACTCTCATTTTCTCATTTCATCTCTCCAACTCCTCTCTCAAAATTCTCTCTAGCTCTCTCTTGCAAAAGAGTTCAAACTCCAGCCAATTT
>NW_020202895.1:25388-26635 GCF_001531365.2 Cynara cardunculus var. scolymus
ATTTTAATGAGTTACCTTTCAAATGCCACCGATTTCATTCAATATTGTGGTGATTTGAGGTTTTAATTACTCAAAATAAGATGAACATGCAATCTGTCCGATTCTGACAGATTTGTATATGTGTGTTCCATCGACCATATYTCTCTCATAACTCAATGAAAAAGAATGATTCTTCTTTTGAGAGTTAATTTTATGGGTTTTCGCCTACATGCAAGTGGAATCACATAAAATTATGGAGTTTTGATCTCCAAGCACCATAAACTCTATAGGTGTGTAAAATGTGAAACCACCAGTAGGTAACCTTTACTTTGCATGTTAATATCTTTCTGCTCATTTGTCTTTAATGTATGATTCTTCTYCTAAAACTTTTTTTTATGAGTTAGGATTCATTTGAATCCAGTCTCACTCAAAAATACKATGTTTTGAGRCATGAAATGATTTTTATAAGTTAAGTGTGCAATCTGTCAGGTGATGACAGATGTGTGCATGTGACTTTAAGGTATCATATCTTCCTCTCAACTCATCCAAAATGAGTGATTTTTAGTTCAAAAGTTTTGTATATGTGTTAAGTTTCCAATCCAACTTGAATCTTTGTAGAACACCAATTACAACTCTTTTTATGAGTATTTTACTATCATGGTGCAATCTGCCATTTCAKTTGTGATAAGTTGCATTGCATGATTTATTTGAAGCATCATCTCCTATCCAATCTTCATGAAATTTGGTCACGATGGCTATAACTCAAGGCTATAATCCACATAAAAAGATGGGAACTTATTTCATTCTTTAAGTCTCTTTAATGGATCATATTTTTTAACTTAAAGTTTCTGTCYAGAATMYGAAATTCTGGATTTGGTTAAATATTGTAAAACTTGATATTTTATGGGATTACAGCAACATTTCCGGTATGAATCTTGTTATGAGCRTATGGACATTATGTATTGGGGCCATGGACAATATGATTGGACAAATGTGGACATTTTGGACTTAAGATTTAGTAAACCCGTAGATAGAGATGAATCAATAAGTAACGATTTTGGTTATTCCTATTATTAGGGAACCGTTGATTTACCCCGGTAATCGGATCGCATTGCCTTATCTTCAAAGCTCTATACGAAATGTGAGTATTCACGGCCCCTTTTTACTATTTTTGCGTTTTGGGGTGAAAAGCATGATTGAAATTGTGATATGAGCTATTTCATTACGAAATGTGAGTATTCACGGCCCCTTTTTACTATTTTCGCGTT
>NW_020202896.1:0-15590 GCF_001531365.2 Cynara cardunculus var. scolymus
ATTCTTGCTGGAAATTTTGAATATAGACTTTCATCTTATTCATCTGTTTAATGCATGTTTGATGAATTACCTCATCATTCATCTGAGTATCTTCTCCAGTCAATTYRTYRTCTGTTTTAGCCATCAAGCACACATGTGCAACGGCTTCTGCTTCTTCTTCCTCATCTGTCAGATTTAGCCAATGTTCATACTCGGCCATAAGAGCTTTGCCAGCATCTCTTTGCTTTGATAGAAGAAACTTATTATTGTAATAGTCGGTATCACGATTTACCGGCTTCTTACAATTGATAGCAAAGTGGCCGAGCTTGCCACAGTTATAGCATTTGGTATTCTCATCGGCTACTCCTTTGCTATATTTCTTCCCTTCTTCTGGTTTTCTCTCATACTTCTTCTCGAATCTTTTCTCTTCATATTTCTTCTTCTCGCCAAATTTGTGTTTGTAGTCATACTTTGAACCTTACGAGAATCTTTGATTATTCGAGTGAGGCCTTTTGGAGAACTTTTTCTGGAATGCTCTAGTCGGCATTGCCATAGCTTGCTTTATTTCTGACATTTCAGAATCAGATTCTGAGCTGTTACTGTCTTGTGACTCAGATTCACTTGATTGGCTAAYTTCAATAACTTTCTTCCCAGCTCTGCTTTTATATTTCTTCTCCTTTCTCTCAGATATGAGAGCTAAAGGATCATCAATTTCCTTTTCCTTCTTCTTTGAATCACGGATCTCCAAAACATCCTGTTCATTTTGTTTCAGAGTTTCATAGATTTCATGGATATTGATATCAGATAACTGTTTGTTGAATCTGATATATTTTGCAAACGGTTTCCACTCTGCCTGGAGATTGTTAAGAAACTTAACATTTATCTCAATAGTGGTTTTGGAGATTCCGTTCTTAGTTAGCTCATTCAGCAGTCTGGCAAGTCAGTTATAAACATCATCAAGGCTTTCTCCCTCTCTGACCTTGAATTCTTCGTACGCAGAAATACAGTTTGTGATCTTCAGTTGAGTTCCAACTTTAGAACCCATCATCATCTTTTCTATCTGGATCCACATGCTGTGACCAGATGATTTGTAGTTATTAATACTGGTGTAGATGTCATTGGTCAGTGCTTGCATCATGTAAGATTTGCAAAGCACATCAGCATGTGCTCTCTCTTTATCTTCAGGTGTATACTGATCTTTCCGTTTCGGTAATTTCTGTGCAGGAATGCCTAGTACAGAATCAGCTTCTACCATTACATAGAATTCAGCAGGACCTTCTAGTAGAGATTGCATGATCAGTTCTCCTTCCTTCATTCTTTCAATAAAGTTCAAAAATTTGTCTCTCCATTGATTATAATCTCCTCGAAAAAGAACTGGTGGCTTCGTATCAATACCAATAGTCATTGCTTCTTTTGAGCTCATCTTTGCAGTTTGTATGAAAAGTAGGATCCACTGCAGTTTAAAGTTTGAATTTAAAAGATCAGTTTACAAAAATATATCTGATAAAATGTAAACTAGAATAAGCACACATTCAACACTTAGTCAATTAAGCACAGAAACACTTGTCCGGATTAGCAATCAGCACAAGTTTTCCGGTTTACAAGTCCGGTAAAAAAGATAGACAAAATTGACTAGTTATCCGGATTAACAATCCGGGCAACACATGAATATAAACCGCACAAAGTCTAAATCTTTAAACCGTTCAAAACTCAAACTCTTAAAAATCCGTTCAAAAAGTCAAACTTATTAAACCGATAAAAAGAATTCCAACATAAACCGATCAAGGTCAAACAATTCAATCAATCAAATTCAAACACTGTTCAAATATATACCGTCCAAGATATACGATTTTAGAAATAAACCGCTCACAAGTCTAAGACTTACCAGGCGGATTCTAAACCGCACACTTACCACACGGATTTGGTTAAACCGGTCAATATCCGTTCAAGTTACTAAGTCCTTACCAGCTGGATACTTTTAAACCGCTTGTTAAACCTTTCAAGTGTTATCCGGTTTATCAACTAATCCGCACAAGTTATCACCGGTTTACTAGCCGGATTAGCTAAACCGCTCAAGAAGTCCTTCCAATAGATGTTCGGTATTTCCTATCACAACAACTCAAAAACAACACACGGAGATTAAACCGTACAAGTCTTAACCGGATAGAGATTCAAGCAGAAACATAAGATTTCACATTTTTTACCAAAAAAATGGATCAAAACATGAAAAAATAGAGTTTTTATGAACTTTTTCCAGAAAGCTAAAAATCAATTTTCGACATTTTCAGTCTTAAAACTTGTGTAAAATGCAAAATAGTGTGAATCAAAGTTGTTTGAAATACAAAACCGAAACTAACGATACAAATCTTGAACAATAACACTCAAAAATTGAACAATTTTGGCCTAAAAACCAATCCGGTCAAAAAAAATATCAAGAACAGTGAAGAACAGTGAAGAATCAGATCGAAAAATATTAAAAAATTCGTGCAAAAATGTGTAAAATGGATATCTTCAAATTCAAACTGCTGCAGCTTGCTCTGATACCAATTGATGAGTCCAGATTTCATACAAACATAGTATGATCTTCATATATTGTGATGAACTTCAAAGTAGAAAGAAGATGATTAGATTGAGAGGAGAGAGAACATTACATCAGCAAATCTTGATTTTCAGATTAATGACAAAGCTTAATTACAATTACAAGGTAAATCCTATTTATACTAGGAAATGTAAAGACTAAGCTATTACAAGAAACTTTACTAAGGAGAAACTTGAATACAACTTTTAAGCACTAACTTGAACCCAACAATAAAGAAAGCGGCGACCGATTTCTATTCATCTTCTTCTACAAATCTCTCATTTTCCTGTTAAATTGTTCTACTGTCAAATCTGGGTTTAACAATTGGTATCAGAGCCAAATCGATTAACTTCTATCGATTCGATCTTTCTACAGTAGATTCAATTTTCTTGAACAATACTCTTTCATGAATTGCTTCCTGTTTGATTGTAGTTTGAACCCAAAATTCATCGATTCATCATATGATTAAATGTTTTATTCAAATTCATTTTAAGGGATTTGTTCTTGGATGAATACTAACCTATTTTGATCATAAAAAATTTGGTTTATTTGATGGAGTTTCTTGGAGTTAGTCAAACTTTTGAACCTTGATTTTGTCAGATCTACGCGTAGGCGTTAAGCAGGTGTTCATGGTGTTTAAAACCTAAGGCAATGGGCGATTTGTTTGCCAAACCTATACTTATTGCCCATATCTTGAGTATTTGTTCATCATCTCTTTTTATGGATTTGAATCTGTAAGAGCCTAAAGATTTATTTGCCTAAAATCACCAATGCTAAATGAATATGGCGATATTTCTTCATGTTTTGCATTTAGAAGCATCAACAGCAATACTGTCAATTTTCTTTGAATTGACCTGCTGTTTCTTGAAGCCATAAAGCTTAATGTTAATTCTTCTCTCCAGTTCTCAATTCCAATGGTGTTTGCTTTGGTTATTCAAGTTATCTCCAATTGGATCAAGCTCTAAAGCTGAATTCCTACTCAACTTGCGGTTCAATGAAAGATTCTTCGTCATAAGACTGGTTGCATTGTTTTGTCAAGAAATTCACACATGTATCTATCCCTTAGTTGCTACTTTTGGGGTTAAGTGGCAATTCTGTGCTTCAAAGTGTGTGCTGGATTTCTTGCAGATTATAGCTGCATTCTGTGCAATCAGTGGTGCTGCATTCACATTGAATCTGACTTGGTCTAAGATTTGAAAATGAAGAATAGAGAGCTACATTTATGGGGGAGCTTGAAAATTTACATCCATACCAATCACACTAAAGCTTTACTCAAGAAAGCAGAGGGGAGAAGACCTGAAAACTTCATGAAGTTGCTTGCTTTATAAAACTTTGGGGGGAGATTGGTAGGACCAAAATTGATCCTAATTATTCTAAAAGTTTTATCAAGCAATCGGGACCAAGGATGTAATATTTGAAGATGCTGCTGTGCTAAAACGACTAAGTCTGGAAGAGGACCAGAGTCCTTATGGACGACCAGAGCCCCTATGGACTCTAAGTTCTTTAGGACTAGAGCCTCTATGAACGACTAGAGATCATATGGACGATGAGAGCCTCTGGTTGTATTGACCAGAGACTCTAGACTCTAAGTCCTTTAGGACCAGAGCCCCTATAGACGACCAGAGACCCTATGGACTCTAAGTCCTTTAGGACCAGATCCCCTATAGACGACCAGAGATCCTATGGACGACTAGAGCCTCTGGTTGGTCTATGATCTGGATGAATATCTTCAGAATCTTGAAGGATGGTGCTGATCCCATTTTCGATAATAATTATTTCCTTGTTTGTAGGATTTAGTTACCTTATTTATAGGATTCAATTATCAGGTAAATATCGTCTATATAAGAAGTGATACAAGCATAGAATAGAAGGGAGATGAATTATCAACACTTTGTAACACACAAATTCAAACACATCACATGAGAGTCGATTAGGGTTTTTGATAGATTGTATTTTCCATTCAATAAAGAAAGCGGCGGCCGATTTCTATTCATCTTCTTCTACAAATCTCTCATTTTATATTCCTGTTAAATTGTTCTACTGTCAGATCTGGGTTTAACAGAAAATTCTAACCAACACTTTTATTCTCCTTCAGCTGAAGAAAAGAAGCCCATCCTCAGGAAAGAAGTAAAACCCACGCCTGCCCCTACAAATAAAAAATATGCACTAGATAGGAAGTTTGTAAAAACAACCAATGCTAGGACAGAATTTTCATCCTCTTCTTTTACTTCTTCTTCATCGAATAAAAAGAAAGTTAAACATTCTTGTCCTAAAACTCCCAACTGTCAATGTTTAACTCTTTTACAAAACCTGATGAATCACATGTTGAATCATCGCTGCATATTTTCCAAAAACATGTCTACTGATACAACAATGCTCAAACTCATGACAACGTGAAGAAGCCAAGCCTACAAAGACCAAGGGCAATGAAACCAAACCCAAGCCTGCAAAGGCTAAGGATAATGGAAATCAGCCCAATTCTAAGAGGGCTGATGAAAAGAAAAAGGTCGTATTCCCGACAAACAAACGAGGACCCATTATGAAATGGGTACCTAAAAACCCTTAACTTGTCTTGTAGGACCAGTATGTTCAACCATGGTATATGGATTCAGGTTTCTCCAGGCACATGACTGGTGATAAAAGTCAGTTTTCCTCCTTCATCGAAAAATCTGGAGGCTCTGTTACTTTTGGAGACAACAGCAAGGGAACCATCAAGGGATACGACACTCTCATCAAAGGCAACATCTCCATTAGCAAAGTGGCTTATGTTGAAGATTTAAAGCAAAAAATACTAAGCATAAGCCAGTTCTGCTACAAGGGTCTTGAAGTCAGATTTTGCAAGGGTTTTTGCATCATCGAAACAAAGCCCGACCAAACCATCATCAAGGCAAAGAGAGAAAGAAACCTTTATCTTCTGAACTTTCACTCTTTTGTGGGTCAAGACACACTCTGCCTTGTCTCCCATAAGAGCGATGAAGATTGGCTATGGCACCATAAATTCTCACATCTAAACTTTGATGTATTAAAGAAGTTAGCCAAACAGAAGCTGGTCAAGGGGATTCCTGACCTCAACTTTGAAAAATATCATCTATGCTCAGCCTGCGAGATAGGGAAGCTGAAACGGGCCTCTCATAGAACTAAGTCAGAAACCTCCTGCTCCAAGCCCTTGGACATGATCCACATCGACCTTTGTGGGCATATCTCTACACAAAGCCTCTCGGGAAAGAAGTACATCCTCATACTTGTTGATGAATACTCCAGATACACATAGGTTGAATTCGTAAAGAAGAAATCAGACGTTCATGAACTCCTCATCGGGGTGATGAAAATGCTCCAAGTGCTTCTACAACGCAAAATCATCAAAGTTAGAAGTGACAATGGAACTGAATTAAGAAATTCCAAAATTGATGAATATCTCATCAGTGAAGGCATCTCCCAGAACTTTTCAGCAGCTAGAACTCCACAGCAAAATGAAGTAGTGGAGCGAAAGGACCAAAACTCTAGTGAAAGTAGCAAGGACCATGCTTGCTTCATCTGAGTTACCTATCACCTTCTAGGCCAGAGCCATTTCCACTGCATGCTTCACCCAGAACTGATCAATCATCAACAAGAGGCACTAGAAGACTCCATATGAATTCATCATTCAACGAAGGCCAAATGTCAAATATTTCCATGTCTTTGGGTGTAAATGCTTTGTACTCAATGATAGGGAATATCTTGGCAAGTTCGACAAGAAAGCTGATGAAGGAATCTTTCTGGGTTATTCTCAAACTGCTAAGGCCTACAGAGTGTTCATCAGAAGGACAAAGATCTTCATTGAAAGCATCAATGTGTCCTTTGATGATTCTTCACCTATGACTTCTGGATACAGCAATTCAGGACTTGGGCCATCATAGAGAGCCTCTGATTCATCACTGGGCAAACCCAATGAATCAAAGTTGCCTCATTTATTTGAAGACATCTTCGAAGAAGAAGTAGTCTCTGGACAAGCATCTATTGAAGAACCCTCTTCCAAAGCCGATGAAAAACATGAAGTCTCAGATGCTGAAGGTACAACTCTTTCTAAAACTCATGTTACTTCACCCTTCACTTCTTCTATGTCTTCAGAACCAGAGCATCACTCCGGAGATGATCTCTTTGAAGGGGAGCAAGCAGTTCCATCAGCCGATGAAGAACTGTACCATGTTGCTCTAGAACCTCAATCTTGCACCAAGTGGACAAAAGACCATCGTCACCATCACATCATTGGTAATCCATCATCCAGTGTCAAGACGAGATCCGCCACTGCAAAATGAATGTCTCTTCGCCAACTTTCTGAGTATGATCGAACCAAAGAAGAATTCTGAAGCCCTACAAGATCCAAGCTGGATAGATGCCATGCAAGAGGAACTACTCCAGTTTGAGAGAAACAAAGTATGGTCCTTCATGCCTCTACCCAAAGGGAAGACGACTATAGAAACTAAATGATTCTTCAGAAACAAGAAGGATGAAGATGACATAGTTGTAAGGAACAAGGCCAGGCTTGTTGCCAAGGGCTACTGTCAGGAAGAAGGGATTGACTACGATGAAACATTTGCTCCCGCCGCCAGACTTGAAGCCATTAGGATATTCCTCGCCTATGCAGCACACAAAGGTTTCAAGGTTATCAGATGGATGTCAAGTCTGCCTTCCTCAATGGTAAACTTCAAGAGGAAGTATATGTACAGCAGCCCCCTGGGTTTGAAAATCCAAAGCATCCAGACTATGTCTACTTTCTAGACAAAGCTCTCTATAGGCTGAAACAAGCACCCAGGGCCTAGTATGATACACTCTCTACCTTTCTCATCGCCAATGGATTCGAAAAAGGTACCATCGATACAACTCTCTTTCTCAAGAAGCATAAAGGTGATATTTTACTTGTGCAAATATATGTGGACGATATCATATTTGGTTCTACCAATGCAAAATTTTGCGAAAAATTCTCAAAGCTGATGAAAAGCAAATTTGATATTAGTATGATGGGAGAGCTCAGTTTCTTCCTTGGTCTTCAAATCAAACAAACTTTAGAAGGAATTTTCATCAATCAGTCCAAATATGTGACTGACCTTCTAAAAAAATACTCTCTCTCAAATTCATCATCGATGAGAACACCAATGGCTACAAGAGCTAAGTTATTTGCTGATACATCAGGCAAATCTGTGGATGTCACAACCTRCAGAGGCATGATTGGATCACTCCTGTATCTAACCACTAGTAGACCAGATATCATTTTTGCTACATGTCTTTGTGCATGGTATCAAGTTAATCCTAAGAAATCTCATCTTTCTGCAGTCAAGAGGATCTTTAGATACCTCAAGGGAACCCCTTCATTGGGTCTCTAGTATCCTAAAAACTCTGGCTTTGATCTAATAGCCTACACAGATGCAAATCATGCAGGTTGCAAGCTTGATAGAAAGAGTACG
This sequence comes from Cynara cardunculus var. scolymus, assembly GCF_001531365.2. Classification (NCBI taxonomy): domain Eukaryota; kingdom Viridiplantae; phylum Streptophyta; class Magnoliopsida; order Asterales; family Asteraceae; genus Cynara; species Cynara cardunculus. The sequence continues at coordinate 7,999 of NW_020202896.1, forward strand.
TCTGTAAGCTGTCAACTTTTTGGGAACAAGCCGATAAGTTGGACATCCAGAAAACAGAATTGTGTTTCAACCTCTACAGCAGAAGCAGAATATGTTGTTGCTGCTAGTTGTTATTCACAAGTGCTCTGGATGATGACCCAGCTGAAAGTCTATGGATTCCAATATGAAAAGATTCCCATCCTCTGTGACTCCAAGAGTGCCATAGTTATCTCTGCAAATCTTGTGCAACATTCCAAGTCTAAGCACATCGATATCAGATACCATTTTCTCAAAGCTCATGTAGAAAAGGGAACAATAGAGATGTATTTTGTTCCTATAGAGATTTAACTTGCTGACATCTTCACAAAAGCACTCGATGAGAAAATATTTCTATTTTTTGTCAACAAGATGGGTATGTTGAATCTCACCACTTAGAGGCAATCTATCTTTTTCAAACCAGAGATCCTCAATATCTCTTGGTTATGCCTAAAAGTGACACATTATGATGGCCCTCATAACCAAGTTCTCTAAACTAGAGCTTCTGGTTCTAAAGACCAGAGCCCCTAGCCAATTAGAAATACTTGTTTATGTTTGGCCAAAATATCATTTCCCTTTGGAACCAGAGCCCCTCTGGTCCAATGAATGTACTGTGTTTTTTTCACTAAGTACCCCCTCTTTCCAACCAGAGCCTCTGGTTCTATAGACCAGAGTCTCTAGATTCCAAGTCTTTGTGACAAGATCCCTTTTGGTCCAACTTGGTCTCCTCTCATCCATTTTCTCATGCATTGCACTTAGTCATTTTCACTCATTTTGCAACCAGAGCCTCTGGTTCCAAAGACCAGAGCTTCTGGTTTCCAAGTTCTTTGTGACTAGAGCCCCTCTGGTCCTCCTTGGTCTTCATAAGTTATCATTCTCCCATATTTCCATTACTTTTGCATCATCCATACAACCAGAGCCTCTGCTTCTACAGACCAGAGCCTCTGGATTCTAAGTCTTTGGAACCAGAGACCCTTTGGTCCATTGACTCATCATAATTCATCATGTTGCACCATTTATTCATCACCATTCATCACTTTGCACTATCATTCACAACCAGAGCCTATGGTTGTATAGACTAGAGCTTCTGGTCATCTCATTTACCTCACTTATTGATTCTAGGGGGAGTTTTTCACTCATTACTCATCCCCATGCATCTTTTGAGAGGGAGTTTATCACTTCATATTCATCATTAAGGATCCAAATTGAGCCAAACCAACCTCTGGTTGTACATCCTCATTCAATCAGAGACCCTCTGATTCAATACCTTGGTTCTTTAAATTTGCATTTTCCCACCCAAAGTCTCTGGTTCATTTATCCAAAGCCTTCGAATCAGAAAAATGGCATATTAATGAAGTATTTCATCTCTTGCATTCAACCAGAGTCCCTTTTGTCCTTCATAAAGGGTATGTTTTGCATCTAAGGGTTTACAATGATCAACCAGAGCCTCTGGTTCATCTATCCAGAGTCTATGTTTCATAAAACCTAACATTATATGATGAAGTAATTCATCATTCATAACCAGAGACCCTCTGGTTCCCCCACATAATAGTCATGTCCAACCAGGGCCCCTCTGGTTCCAATGACATGACTTGTTTTCTCATAAAACCAATCTTTTATTGAAAAAGTTTTTTAAATATTAGAATAAAGGTGGAATTTTAATTTTATTTAGATATTTTTTCTTAACGTTTATCCTTTAGAGTAATTAATTTAAAATATTTTAAATATATCAAACGTCTTTTACCAGCCCACACGCGCCTTACAGCTTACAAAAGGTGTTCCCTAGAAACCCTTCGTTTCTCAAATCACTCCACCCCCACTCGACACGTGTCCCTATCCTACTGCGAAATTATGATCGTGAGTAGGCTTTACGGCTCACGATCACAATCATATCCACCTTTTCACCAAACGTCCCCCAATACCATCATTACCTTTTTATTATTAAAATATTCTTTTAAACCAACCCTTCCCATTCCTCCACTATATATACCCTTCATCCCCACCTTTACACTCTTTACATGCACAATACTCTCTCAAGAACATCCAACGCTCAGACGAACCTGCAATTTCCCTAACTATGAAAATGGTGTCATCCGCCTCCCATGAATCAAACAACAACAACGACAATCACGTGCAGTCGACCGGTGCCGACAGCCGTTGTTGATCCTCTCTCTCAATGATTTGATGATAATCCCTTTTCACTTATACATTGTATTCATGTTTCTGTCTTTTCAGTTTCAGCGATCTTCACTGAGTATGTTCAGTGATTGCTGAAGAACTTGTATTGTAAATCAATCAGAGACATACTTCAAGAAGACAACACTCACACCAAAGAACCTTCAGCAAATGTCAAAGACTAAAACTGAAGATTAGAGATTGGCGAGTATGTGATCTGAAGCGGTACTTAGTGATTACAAGCATGTCTACAAATGTGTGAAGACTGCTCAAGCCTCAGCAAATGATGAAGAGACCTTTAGGTCATTCCAGCATTAAGCGATCAAAGGAAGCTTACTTAGCACGACTATTGTTGTCTTGTCCTTATGCACACAAAGGACAAACCCATACCCTTATAAAAGTTGGTATGATACGGAGCCGACTAGTCGTCTCTACTGTCCACCAAGTTTAGGTAAGGATGTCTGCTCATGAATAGTGCTTTTTGTAGTATTCACTGTAGCAAAGAACAAGCCTTCCTCTTAAGGCTTGACATGCACTCTAACCCTACCATATTGCATTAAATGAACATTTAATGCACTGGGTATAAATAAAAATGTTTCTTCTCCATGTAGAGTGCGCACAACTCACTCTCTAAACCTAATTCTTACTTCAAACATTTTCTAGCTTATGTAAAAGATCTTCTCTTTACAACATTTCTTTTCTTGTTTGCTAAAAACTCGTGTGTAACCAAAGAATGTTTTGATAGGTTTTTATTACCTTATCTTTCTGCAAACAATCTTGTAAAATATGTATTGATCTTCTTTATCAATATATATTTTAAATTTGAAAATATTGTGTTTGTATTCATCCCCCCCCTTCTACAAACTATTTTACTATCCTTGTAGACCCTCAAGGGACCAACAAGTGGTATCAGAGCATTGTTTTCTTCTCTCTTTCTGTTTAGCTGTTTTCTGTATTAGTTTATCTATTTTCTTAGATAACTTTACCACTTACAAATGGCTTTACAAATTACAAACACACACACAAGACAATGGCTCTCTTGCCAAACCTACCCAGTTTGTCCATGACAATTTTAGTCTCTGGAAGAACTGGATGTCCCTCTTTCTTGAAGGTGTGAATCCTGAAATTCCATATTAGATAGAAAATAGACCATATATTCCATTTGCTATTGCTTCGGCAATTCCAGCAACAGCTACGACTGTCGCGATTCCTGAACGGCAGATTCGAAAGCTCCCACATCAATGGAGCGATAAAGACAAGAAGAAAATAATTATAAACATGCGTGCTCGGTCTATAATAGCTGTCTCTTCCTGATGAGATTTATCACTCAGTGATGAAACTCAAAACCTCTAAATCCATGTGGGACACACTTTGTGTCAAATAAGAAGGAACCACTCAGGTTCAAGGGATCAGAAAGATCAATCTAGTAAGACAGTATGAAAGCTATCTATGTGGAAAGTTTGAGACGCTGTTTGAAGTACATCAAAGATTTAACTGTCTTCTTATAGATCTTAGGGCTGTCGGAAGGGAATATTCTAATTTTGAAACATTAACTAAGTTTCTGAAATGTCTTCCTGAGTCTTGGACACTTTTTCCATGTGTCTCAAGATGTCCAATGACATGTCCACTCTTTCCCTTTCTACTTTATACGGGATTCTGCTTAACCATGAGGAATCTCGTCAACTGAAGAGAAATCTTGTAAAAGATTCCATGGAAATGAAAAGCTCTCCTTTGGCTTTGATCTCTGAAGCTTCTTCAGTAGAAACTTCTTCTACTCCTTTTGTTTCTTCTCTTCCTCTCGTTGTTATCACAGAGATAGACTTTTCTATCTCTGAGGATATTCCAGAATCTGACTTGGCAGATTTTGATGAATCCCTGGCCCTCCTAACTAAGTCATTCAGGAGGTTAGCCAGTAAAAACAACTTCCGCAGATCTCCTCAGCTGTCCCTCAGGGAAAATCCAAAGTCTGAAAGAATAGACAAGGCTTCAGCTATCGGCTACAATTGTCACCGGCTCAAACACTTTACAGGTGAATGCAGATCAAAGAAGATTGCGATGCCATCTTCCAAGACACCCTTCTCCTTTAGGACCAAAGATGAGAAATACCTGAAACTGAAGGAGAAATATAGGAAGGTGAAGAACAACTAGCGAAAGGCTAAATGCCTTGTGGCTGAAGAGCATGACTGGGCTGAGTCATCCGATGAATCATTTTCAGATGAAGAGGATACAGCCTATATCTGCTTGACGGCCATGGATGCAGATGAAGGATCTTCAGAAGTATCTACTTCCTCTGAGCCATCTTCTTCTTCTACTCACGTATGTTTCTTGAATGAACCCTCTTTTTCTTCCAGTCTTTTGGCACTGGATACGCTGATGGTTGACCTTTACAATGCCCTCAATGGCAAATCGAAAGCATAAATGCTTAACATTGATCTTCAAGAGCAATTGAAGATTTGCCATTCTAAGATCAAAGAACTGACCTCAGTCGAGGAAAATTTTAAAGATCAGGTTATTGTAAATCAAGCCATTGTAAATCAAGCCATCAATGTTGAACATGAGAAGGCTATCGCTGAGCGTGAGCAAGCAATCGCTGAACTCAAGGCTTAGAAAGCTACCATTGAAGGATGGTGTAAAGCTTCCATCAAAGCCTCTGAGATCATTAACGCTCAGATTCCCACCAAGATAATGACTGGTCTAGGATTCTCCTATGATTAGGAAGAATGTATTACAGAGAGGTCCATGCTCAAGTTTGGCACCTTCGTCTCTTCTATTTCCAACACTTCTTCATCTCAGTCTTCTTATTTTACTGAGAGTCATCTTGAAGGAACTCCTTCGAGTTCTTGGTGCAAAGACAAAGGTAAATCCATTGTCACGACATCCTTTCCCAAGAAGTCTAAGAAGTCTAATAGATCTAAGTCTATTCCTTCAGCATGTAAAGCTTCTTCCTCTTCAGGGACTAGGAAATCTGAATCCCATCAGAAATCCAAGTCATAGCTCAAGGTGAACTTTTCACCTAAGGAATCCAATTCCTTAAAGGTTCTTCCTAGACCCAATGAGAAGGGAATCCTTGGAGCTGGTTCTGCTTCTAGTCTGATACTTCCTGGCCCTAAAACTACTCTCAGTTTTAGGAAGTGTAAACACTGTGGTGAGAAAACACATATTGCCAGCAAGTGTTCTTCCGCCAAAGCTGGTTCACCAACTAAGAGCAAGAAAGTAACCAAGGCAGAGAAATCAACCAAGGTGAAATCATCCAAAAAGGCTGCACAAGCAACCAAGGTGAAGAAAACCGCTGAAGCCTCTTCTTCAGGCTCAGCGAAGATAACTCCTGCTGAAAAATCTTCAGCTTCAAACGTTGTTGTTTCTTCCACTGAAGCCTCTTCATCAGGCTCAGTGAAGACTTCCACTAAAACTACGTTAGTAGTATCAGAGGTTGTTCCTTTCTCCACTCAAACCTCTTCAGGTTTAGTGATGCCATCTACTGATGTTGGTTCTTCAGCATCAGAGGATGAAGCCTTTAACAAAGCTAGACCCCAATAGTTGGATACCAATAGCATTATTATTTTGTTTCCTTGCACAGGATGTCAAAGGTATATGGTATCTTGATAGCGGATGTTCAAGACATATGACTGGAGATAAATCCCTTCTAACTCATTTAAAGGAAGAAAGAGGACCTTCCGTAACCTTTAGACGAAATGGAAAAGGATATACCAAAGGTTTTGGTATATTAACCAACGGTGCAAAAACTTTCAAACGCGTTGCATATGTTGAAGGATTGAAGCACAATCTTCTTAGCATCAGTCAACTGTGTGATAAAGATTATACAGTTAAATTCTCAAAGAATTCATGTCACGTTCTTGACAAAGATGATAAGGTTGCCTTAACTGGTTCTTGTCTAGAGAATGTATACATCATCAATATGAATTCTTCTATCACTGAGAATAGCTGCTTCATCTCTAAAGCCTAATCAGATTTTAACTGGCTATGGCACAAACGGCTATCTCATCTCAACTTCAAGACACTCAGCGAACTGTCAAGATATGATCTTGTCACTAGTCTTCCTCAACACTCTTTTGCAAAGGAATCTCTTTGCTCAGCATGTGAAAAAGGAAAACACACAAGAGCTAGCTTCAAGTCTAAGCAAATCTCTTCAGTGACTGCACCTCTTCAGCTATTGCATATGGATTTCTTTGGTCCAGTGAACGTGCAATCCCTAGCTGGAAAGAAGTTTACACTCGTCATTGTTGATGAGTATGCCAGGTACACTTGGGTCTTCTTTCTTAGATCCAAAGATGAAGCACCTGAAGAAATCATTTTGTTCATGAAGATGATAGAAGTACTAAACAATGTTAAAGTACAATCTATTAGAAGTGACCATGGCACTGAATTCAAAAACAACACTATGGATAACTTCTTTGAGGACAAGGGAATCTCTCACAACTTCTTTTCAGTGAGAACTCCTCAACAGAATGGGGTCTCACAACTTCTCTTCACAATTGAGGCTGCTCGATCAATGTTCAGCGAATCCCATCTCCCAACTCAATTCTGGGCTGAAGCTGTCAATACCGCTTGTTTCACTCAAAAACGATCACTGATCGTTAAAAGATTCAAGAAGACAGCCTATGAACTATTCCATGGACGAAAGCCTTCTGTAAGCTTTCTTCACATATTTGGTTGTACTTGTTACATTCTCAACAATCACGACCAACTTGGAAAGTTTGATCCCAAAGCCTTCAGAGTATTCAACAAATGAAGACAAATGATAGAGGAATCTATTCATGTCGCCTTTGATGAATCTCAATCAGCTAACTCAAAACCCATCTTAAACGATGAGGATGAATTAGAAAACTGGATGATTTCTCACTATGGACAACCTGAAGCTTCCTACAGTGCTCCTCTCAACACTGAATCTTCTGAAGCTGAAGATGATCCACTCATCATTCCAGTTACAGCTAGTCATTCCAACACATCTTCTTCAAAGATCGTTGTAGTGCCCATTGGTTGTGTTCCTCCTTCTATTTCAAACACTGATCCATTAGTGAATGAAATGCCTTTAGTTTATGAACCCGTTTCAGTCGCTGAATCCGAGGCTCCTTTGGTAATAATCCCTATTGCTGAAGATACTGTTACTGAAGCCTCATCTTCTATTTCTGAACTTGCTTATTCAGATGAAGTTCCTCTACCGGCTCAGTGATGGACTAAAAGCCATCCAATTCATAAAATTCTTGGTGATCCAGATGCAGGTATCAAGACATGTCGTGGTCTAGGTAATATCTGTCTCTTTGTCAACTTTCTTTCTTTAGTTGAACCCAAGAAAATCATTGATGTTATCTCTGACCCTAGTTGGGTCCTTGCTATGCAAGAAGAGCTCATTGAGTTTGATAGGAACAAAGTCTGGTACCTTG
>NW_020202896.1:15675-26366 GCF_001531365.2 Cynara cardunculus var. scolymus
AAGGGATCGACTATGACGAAACCTTCGCACCAGTGGCTAGACTTGAAGCAATTCGACTCTTTCTAGCCTTTACTGCATAGAGACTTTAAAGTCTTTCAGATGGATGTAAAGAGCGCTTTCCTTAATAGGAAACTTCAAGAGGAAGTTTATGTTGAACAGGGTTCCTTGACCCTAAGTATCCAAACCATGTCAATAGGTTGGATAAAGCTCTTTATGGGTTAACGCAGGCTCCTCGTGCCTGGTATGATACCCTTTCATTTTTTCTCATCTTTGAGAAATTCTCTCATGGAAAGATTGACCAGACCTTATTTCTTAGGAAAGTTTAAGGTCACATCATTCTCGTCCAAATTTATGTCGATGATATTACTTTTGGTTCCACTAATCCCTCTTTATGTTTTCGTTTCGCTGAACACATGAAGAAAGAATATCAGATGAGCATGATGGGAGAACTAAAATTATTTTTAGTCTCCAGATCAAACAAACAGATAAAGATATCCTTATCAACCAAAGTAAGTATGTTCGAGACATGCTGAAGAAGTTTGATCTATCCAACAGTTCATCTATGAAAACTTCAATGGCTCCTCCACTCAATCTCAACAACGATCCAAATGGAAAGCCTGTAAATGTTACTATTTACAGAGGAATGATTGGCTCCCTGCTGTATCTCACAGCTAGCCGACCCGATATCATGTACTCCATTTGCTTATGTGCAAGATATCAAGCTAAACCTATGGAATCCCATATGATCGCTGTGAAACGCATATTCAGATATCTTAAGGGAACTCCTAACATGGGTCTTTGGTACCCTAAAGGTTCAGGTTTTAACCTAATAGGTTATTTGGATAGTGATTTTGCAGGTTGTAAAATTGATAAGAAAAGCACCACTGGAGGCTGTTAGCTTCTAGGTGGAAAGTTGGTGAGCTGGACAAGTAAAAAGCAAAATTCAGTGTCCACATCAACAGCAAAAGCTGAATACGTAGCCACTGGTAGCTGCTGTGCCCAAATTCTTTGGATGAAAAACCAGCTGCTGGACTACGATCTTCAGTTCTCCAAGGTTCCTATCTATTGTGATAGCACTATTGCTATTGCTATTGCAAAAAACCCAGTACTTCACTCCAAGACCAAATATATAGAGATCCGATATCATTTTATCAGAGATCATATTATGAATGGTGATATTGAACTTCACTTCGTTCCAACTGAGTATCAACTCGCCGACCTTTTCACCAAGCCTCTTGATGAGACAAGATTTAACATCTTGATCAGCGAATAGGGTATGTTGAACACTGAAAATTAATCTTCAGCTACTAAGCATCACTCAGTAAGTGAAACGATTCAGTGCTCTATTTCTGACACTGAACTTTTGAGTAAATATATCTAATCCCTCTCGGGTATGATTACTATTCTATGTTCTAAACTTAAAACCTTCACTGAAGCTTCTTTTCTTCAGTGACAAAAGTCTTAAAAGTTGGTTTTGATGATTCTCTTATCACTAACCATATCTAAGTATATTTTTATACTTCTCTTAAAAAATCAAAATGATCACTGAACCTTTTCTTTCAGTGATTAAAATGTTTTTTTAAATGCCAGTTTCAGTGAGTCTCTTATCACTGACACTGATGTCTTAAAACCCTCACTGAATCCTTCTTTTCAGTGATAAAATGTTTTAAACGGTCTTATCAGTGTTTTGTTAAACGCTGTATGACTCTTCGTTTTCTTAAAAACTTTTTTTAAAAGAAAATAGTTAATGAACCGTCTTAATGATGACATTCTCTATTTACTATGTGCAACGCTTTGAGACGTGCAAAAGGTTCTGTCAATACGCTACCTCATTTAATGTCATCCAATCATGGATGAGAACGTGGTTTCTTTTTCATCATGACCACTTTCCTGAACCGTCGTCTTTTTATCCTCTCATATTTCTTCTCTCTCCTCCTACCTATAAATATGAGACTTCTTCTCCACTTTTCTCTTTACACTTTCAAAATTCTTAGACGAACCTCTGCTAAGATTTCTCCAAAACAAGAACACTCTCAAATCCTCAAACTCGTTTTTGACCTTTCCTCTTCTAAACTAAGGTCAATATCTTCTTATTCTTCTTCTTTTTCTTTAAACTCTAAGAAATGAGTTTAATCTGTCTTAAGAATCTTGTTCTCTTAATACATTAAACAACAAAGGTTATTTAATCATCTTTTTCTTTGTTATAATCTTATTTCTCTATACACATTCTACTTGAAAAACCCCAAATCTTCTTTAAGGATTTTTCAAAAGAAGTTTTTATCTATTTCAAAAACTTTTTCTACATTTTTATCCCAAAAACTCTTGGTTTATTCTAACAACCTGTTTGCTCTACTTCTTATTGTGACAAACAGATGGCAACCAAGAACGTAAACTTCTCCATCGATGAGATCTCCATCAAGGCCAACAACCACATTGCCTTGTTGGAGATACCCTCATCCAAGGTGACTACCAAGAGGCGGCTGACTGCCTCAAGCAGTCGTCATTCGGTTTTGTGCTCAACCATGAGCCATCATGGTGAAAGAACTTCTTCAGCAGTTCTGGTTCACTGCTGAAGTTGTTGAAATCGAAGTTAGGCCCGGATGCCAAGCGAAGCACATCAACTTCACCTTCAACCGCATGGAAGTGAATTTTGGTGTCACCACTCTCAGGTTGGCTCTCCGCCTTCCCAAGGGCCCCTACGATAGCGAACCAACCACTACCGAGATCATCGTGTTTCTCGATGCCATTGGCCATAAATGGCCAATGAAAAAGGACTCCAACGCTCCCATGAAGTCCTTGACCAAGATTGAGAAAAACAGGATGTCAGTTGTCTAGCAATACCTGTTTTCTCATTTCATCCAGTGCATGGGTGGAAAAACTGGAGGTCAGGTTCAGGCCTCTAGAATCGCCTTAACCATAGGCGTATCTGCGATTTAACGTCGTAATTATAAATTATGATGCGGTCATTTTTGATGACCTGGTGCTCAAGCTGAACAAGCGCCAGCGAGAAAAGGTGGTGCCTTACATCAGGTTCCTTTCAACGGTGTTTGCAAAGATCTTTAAAGATCTTTAAGCCAAGGATGGAAACCTCCAGGTTTTCAAGCTTGGATCCAGGATTCTGGATCATAAGCTAAGGGACAGTGATGTGGCATTAACTTCTATTGTGTCCATCACTACCTTTTCTGCTAAGGTGGCCACGACAAGGGTAAACCCCCCCCCCCCCCGTCAAGCCACCAAAACCCCTTCWAAAYGAMCCTCTCAACCAACTCTTGGTTCTCCTYAGAGAGCMAAGAARKCCAAAAAGGGGACAACCACATCTCTAGCTGGAGCCTCTCAAAAGGCTTCAGTTATTGAAACTAGCCTTATCCCCGAGGCGTCTTCAGCTAACCCTCCTAGCTCTTCAGTGATTTCTCCCATCACTGTCGTGTCAGTGGTACCTACCCCAACCGCCTCAGTGACCCAAATCACTGAAGGTGTGAATATCAGCGACGCCACCGCTGAACACCCACGTCTCTTCTCGACCATTTTCTCTTATCCTCCTTCTTTAGTATTTACACATGTCGATGATGTATCAGCGACCGTCCTTCCTGATACTCAGACGTGCACCACTGGACCTGAGGTTGCTCCTCTCGTTGCTCCTCAGCATACAGATGTCCATCCTCTCGACGACATCTTTGCTCACGCCAGTGACAATCATTTTGATGTCATTGATGGCCCCTCAGGTATTCCATCTTCCTACCCGTTCTTTTCTACTAACCTTGAGCCTTTACCTCACACTTCCTCTCTTGCAGGTTCTTCTTCAATGTATCAGCCTGATGCTCAAAGAGAGGAAGAGGACGGGGGCGAGAAAGATGATGGAGGAGATGAATAGATTGACGATGACTATGATATGGCATCTGATATCAAACTTCTCCTACCGGCTATTGATACCGTCCTCTGTAGGATCAATGAAATCCACCAGGAGATGCCCCGCTAGGGTGATCTTCATGCGAGCTTCCTTGCCATCTAGGCGGACGTTCAAGAAGTTCAGAGTCATCTCCAGAGTCTTCAAGAAGCTGTTCAAGCCAACACCGACGCCATCGCTGTTTTTCACAGTAGGGCTGATGATGCTCAGACTGTCGCCGATCAGTATACTGGTCTTTTTCAACAGATCCTGGATGTTGTCCGTCAACCAGCTCCAGTGATCCCACCTTCTTTCTCTGCCAGTGATCGCATCCAGCTCCATGAGACGCGTGAGGCAATGACAACTCTAGCTAGTGCTTTGTCAAGGCTAGAGGAGGTAATGGTTCTCCAGCGTCAGCGCTTGGATGAACTCTCTAGAAAATTCTCTCAAATCTTTGCCAGAGAGGGGGATATGAGGTCCAATGCTGGTGGATCATTCGATGCTGCTCCTACTTCTTCTCAGGCTATTGGTCCAATATCAGCTATAGTTGAAGCTGAAGCTGAGGCACCTAGAGTTGAAGCGATTGTTGTTCCTGTAATCCCAACCACCAAAGCTGCTTCAGCTGAGGATGTTGATGCCATCTCTAGGGATGATGCCCCTTCCATCACTACTGTTGGTGATGATGATGATGATGATGATGATGACGAAGATGATGATGAGGATGATGAACCTACCATTCCAGACCCCGGATGTGATCTAGATGGCTACAACGACGATGATGATGAAGATGACTTTACCATCAAGTACCATAAGCCATCAACTGTCACCAAGGAAGTTGCTCTCAGGAATTTTGCATCCCAGGGGGAGCAAAAGGAAGGCCAATCTACTCAACCAAGCAACCAGGACCCCAATTCCAAGGGTAAGGCGGTCGTTGAAGAAGGCAACTTGAAGGTATTGTTCAATATCCCTCAACAGCCTGTTTTTGAATACTCTACCTCTCAAGTAGTAGTCACTTCCTTGTTTCAACTTCAGATTCCATCAACAACCTGCGGTCGACTGGAGTGGGTACCTGATCACCCCATATCTTGTGCTCCTACCGACCAGCAGATGTCTCAGCTAAAGGAGTCACTCGACCAGACTAGAGTAAAAATTCCTCTTCGTACCTCTAGTGCTGGTAAGTTTGACTTCTTTTCTAAATCTAAAAGATTCGAGGCATTGAAGGCTGAAGAAGAGGTAGAGCTTCAGAAGAAGCAGATTGAAGAGAGCTTGAAGTTGGCCAAGTCACTAGTTGCGAAGGTCCTCCCCAAAAAAAGTCCAAGAAAACAGTGAACGCTGTCCAAGCCCAAGCTAAACTTCTTTCTATTGCAGAAGATGAGCATGAGAAGAACCTGAAGCTGGTGGAAAAGGACAAGTGATAGAGCGAAGCAAAGCTAAAAAAGAGAGTCAGTCCCCGCCCGATTATTAGCGTCAGTATTAACGGACGTTCAAAAGACAATGGAACACTGGTCTCAATGCTCATCACCAGGGATAATCTTGATGCCGTTACCGAGTATCCTTCCTACCTAGGACGTTATGGATACAACGAATGGATGGAGATCAGACAAGCCATTCAGCGATCCAAGTCGAGACACAAGATCAGCGAGCTTATTAAAAGGATGTCCAGGTATGTCAAGGTCCCTGACAGGCCATCTCTGAAGAAAGGTGGGAAGAAGAAACTGAAGCTCTCTGATCCTAATGATGGACTATTCCTAAGGAACGAACATGAAACAAGGTTCTCCTTAGATGAAGTCCTGAAGGGTCACCAGAGTACAAATACTTTTATGCTGAATCTTGACTTGCCAGATAAGGGTCCCTATACACCCAACTCTGTGCATTTTAAACCTGAATTAGGAGTTATATTCCTTGATTATGAAGGTGAAGTCAGATTTCAAAGAATGTCAGAGCTACATCTATGTCCAATGGGTCATCTGGTTTACCTCTTGCTCTGGATAGATGATAGCATGCCTGAAAAAGTCGTAGATCTGAAGATACGAAGGGAATTCCTACATCGAAGAAACCTTGGTGAAGAGGTACCTAGTTACATAGATCTAAGTGTTCTAGAATAGTTTCTCTTTGTAACAACAATCCACTTTTCCTTGTAACTTCTTGTACTATGTCTACTTTCAGTGATTATACTTATAGTCTGTAAGAACTAGACATGTACTGTAATACTTGTAATATTTCCAATGATAATAAAATGAGTATTCCATGTACTTCAGTGAAAAAGATCCCTGAAAAAAGTAATAGGGACACAAGTCTATGAGTTCAAGTGTTACTTTTCACATTCACTGACAATCTATAAGTTAGTGAATAAGCTTTTAGTTTCAGTTTTCATACTTATAATTTTCTTAGATATAACTTTAGGAAAATTCTCAAGCTGAGACTGACTCACTAAAAAAGATCCCAAAATAGTAAAAAGGGACATGTACTTTATGTGTAACTTTTCCTTACTATTATTTGATAAGACAACTTTCTTTATGTTGCCTTGTTATCATAAAATAGGGAGAGATTGTTGATCCTCTCTCTCAGTGATTTGATGATAATCCCTTTTCATTTATACGTTGTATTCATGTTTCTGTCTTGTCAGTTTCAGCGATCTTCACTGAGTCTGTTCAGTGATCGCTGAAGAACTTGTATTGTAAATCAATCAGAGACGGCGATACTTAAAGAAGACAACACTCACACCAAAGAACCTTCAGCAAATGTCGAAGACTAAAATTGAAGATTAGAGGCTGGCGAGTACATGATCTGAAGCGGTACTCAGTGATTACAAGCATGTCTACAAATGTGTGAAGACTGCTCAAGCCTCAGTGAATGATGAAGAGACCTTCAGGTCATTCCAGCATTCAGCGATCAAAGGAAGCTTGCTTAGCACGACTATTGTTGTCTTGTCCTTATGAACACAAAGGACAAACGCATACCCTTATAAAAGTTGGTACGATACGGAGCCGACTAGTTGTCCACCAAGTTTAGGTAAGGATGTCTGCTCATGAATAGTGCTTTTTGTACTATTCACTGTAGCAAAGGACAAGCCTTCCTCTAAGGCTTGACACGCATTCTAACCCTACCATATTGCATTAAATGACATTTAATGCACTGGGTATAAATAGAAGTGTTTCTTCTCCATAAAGAGTGCGCGCAACTCACTCTCTAAACCTAATTCTTACTTCAAGCATTTTCTAGCTTAAGTAAAGGATCTTCTCTTTACAACATTTATTTTCTTGTTTGCTAAGAAGTCGTGTGTAACCAAAGATTGTTTAGGTAAATTTTTATTACCTTATCTTTTCGCAAACAATCTTGTAAAATATGTATTGATCTTCTTTATTAATATATATTTTAAATTTGAAAATATTGTGTTTGTATTCACCCCCCACCCCCCTTCTACAAACTTTTTTACTATTCTTGTAGACCCTCAAGGGACCAACTGCCGTGCTATTGTCTTCCTCCCAATCAAGCCAAACAATCACTTGATAGACCTTCGCACCCATCTCTACAAGGACAGGTTTGCTATCATGATTGAGTTTTTCCAAAACTATATTCTACAACCGGCCCTCACCCTCTCCGACAACGAGGTGCCGGTCAAATATGTCCAGCAATACTGGCAAACCTGTGAGTTCTACCTGGAGAACCGCGAGATTATGGGTGACATCGACGTCCTAAATGACATGGTGTGTTCGATCAAGATTTGTCGCGCCAAAATCTCTAAGGTACTGTTCATTCCAACAAGACAGGAGCTCGTGATCGCACACTATGCCGAGCCGCCAATGTGTTCCGACATTTTACGTTTCATCAAGATGTTGGGGTACAACAGGGACTTGCACAATGCCTCAGACTTCAAGAGGCAATTTATGCCCCCGATGTGGAACATGTTCTTCTCAATCCTCAACCAAGCCCTCACGTGCAAACTCGGTAGTATGGACCAGGGGAACATCAACATTATGACCATCATGTATGGTCTGTTCTTCAACCTTCCTCTGGACTACGCCTTGCTGATCTACAACGAAATCCATGCCACGGTCATCAAGAAGAACAAGTTAGTGGCTGCAGGAAAGCCGCTGTCATTGGTTCTCTTCGCGCGTTTCCTTGCGCTGTTTATAAGGGACGCGATGAAGATGCACAACCTCCCTAGCGTTGAGCCATTCACCCCACAGTATCTCATGAATGGCCATCGCCCAACCATCTCAAAGGATGGCTACCCCACAGAAAGGCCCCTTTCAAGGGCAATGCTCAGCGTGATCCCTGCAACATCTGCATGCCGTAGGACATACGAGAGCTCCATGTTGGCCTAACAACCGTATTTTAGAAAAGTTCTGAATGAACTTACGGTAATAACCGGCTAATCCCAAAAAGCTTCGGACCTCGGAAGGATTTTTCGAAGCTTCCCATCTTGCAACTGCTTCTATTTTCATTGGATCAACTTTTACCCCTGATTCTGAGATGATGTGACCCTAGAATTGCACTTCTCTTAACAAGAACTCACACTTAGACAATTTGGCATACAACTTTTCTTTCTTCAATAGTTCCAGTATCAAACGAAGATGTTTCGCATGCTCTTTTTTGGTCTTAGAGTATATAAGAATATCATCAATAAATACAATAACGAATTTACCAAGATACTCTTTACATACTCTATTCATTAAATTCATAAAAGCTGCGGGCGCATTAGTTAAGCCAAATGGCATACTAGAAAATCATGATGCCCATATCTGGTTTGAAAAGTTGTTGTAGCAACATCTTCCTCTTCGACTTGAAGTTGATGATACCCTGATCTTAAATCAATCTTGGATAAATAACTTGCTCCCACCAATTGGTCAAATAAGTCATCAATCCTTGGTAAAAGATACTTGTTTTTTATTGTTAACTTATTCAGTTCACGATAGTCTATACACATTCCCATAGACCCATCCTTCTTTTTGACGAATAAGACCGGTGCACCCCAAGTTGAAGTGTTGGGCCTAATAAATCCTTTATCAAATAAATCTTTCAACTGTGTAACCAGTTCTTTCAATTCATATGGAGCTAAACGGTACGGCGCCTTTGCTACTGGTGCAGACCTTGGTACTAAATCAATTCGAAACTCAATGACTCTATCTGGTGGTAATCCAGATAAGTCTTCTGGAAAGACTTCTGGATATTCACTAACAATTGGAATTGATTCTTTTTTTCCTTTTTCTTTCATCAGATCAATTACATATGCCAAACATCTTTGGCACTTCTTCCGAATACTTTTCTGAGCTTTCATTACTAACAAAATATTGGCATGGTGATTCTACCGATCACCATAAATAACAACTGTTCTCTGGTCTGGCAGAATAATTCTGATCATTTTCTTATTACAAACAATACTAGCCTGATACTTTTCCAACCAGTCCATACCCACTACTACGTCAAATTCTTTCATTGGCATGGGAAATAACTGGATCGGAAGTTCACAGTCCTCAATAATAATAATACAGTTATTGAACATACTAGTAACAGTTTCCTGACTATTAGCAGTATCAACTACTAACTCATCATTGAGTATCACAGAATCCAGACATGCAGTTCGAGCAAAAAATGGTGATACAAATTAAAAGTTTGCACCAGAATCAAATAACACTTTAGCACGTATTGAATTTAGAAGAAATGTACCTGTTACTACATCCGGCGATGCTTCTGCCACGTTCTTAGTCATTTGGAAGGATCGTCCCCGTGCCCCTCTTCCATATGGCGTACAACTGTCTTAGGGCAAAACTGTTCTTTAAATCGATTCACAAATTCTGTCCAGGATAATGTTTGTAAAACATCTGTTTTGGCTGACGATTCAACTTCCCACCAGAACAAAGCATTATATTTTAATACAGAAACAGCAAATCGCACTTTATCTGTTTTCGGGCACCAAATGTTGTTAAACACAGATTCCATCTCCTTGATCCAGCACATAGCTTTCACTGGATCTCTTTCCCCAGAAAAGGTTGGTGGTTTGCATGCCAAAAACATCTTAATGTCTCCTTCCTTGTTGTGGGTGACTGGAACAGAGGGATGAACTTCCACTCTTTCCGTTTCCACCCTGGCTGGTATTCCCATAATAGAAGTCAGAGTTTTCGTAACTTTCCCATTTTCTCTGCCAACATATCCCTAGTTATATATTTAGGATGTGGTACTGATCTTTCCTGAACATTCCCAAAGTGGGATTCTTCATGTTCAGAATGTATTCCAGTCCGACCCCTTCCCTGAGACTGACTTCTTTCTCTACCTCGTCCCCTTGGTCTTCTCCGACCTCTATTTCTGGATGTGCTAGTTGGAAGATTAACAGGTGACTCTTCCCTTTCTTCAGACTCTGGACGAGCCGTTCTTTCAGATCTTCTAGTTCGGCTAGACATCTGTAAAGTTTAGTATTAATAATCACGTATTCACATTCCCAAATATAAAGAAGTATTCAAGTTCAGATGTGTAACTGTAAATTCATAATTACACTGGCCAGATGTAATTAAAATTTACCTTACACAATGTTCTTTCAACCCATCATATTTATTTCCAATGGTGCTAACTACGTCCGGACCCTTAATATGCAATAAAACAGTTTAAGTCTAGGTATCATGCTGTTAAATACCTAAATCCCTTAAAATCAGGCTCTGATACCACTTTCTGTAACACCCCAACCCATACATTGCATGTAACWCATATTTCATMCAAAAGAAATAAATGATATTATCTCATTCAGGTCCCTTAGTACAAGAATCTAACATGACCAAATACAAGGTTCAAAAATTCAAATACATTTCTTGTA
>NW_020202896.1:26502-27269 GCF_001531365.2 Cynara cardunculus var. scolymus
CATACATTGCATGTAACACATATTTCATACAAAAGAAATACATGATATTATCCCATTCAGGTCCTTTAGTACAAGAATCTAACATGACCAAATAAAAGGTCCAAAAATTCAAATACATTTCTTGTACTAATCAATCAAAACTGTACATCACTACAGATCTTCAAAGAGAAATGATATAGGAAAATATCATATTTTCCCTTTTTCCTTACAGTCCGAACCTCCCGATTGAGTATTGTGCACGTAGTTTATCGAAATCATACCGTAATTTGAAAAAACTTGCATAAAATGAAATCTACGCAACTTTTTCGACTTCCGACAATTCTAACACTTCATATTAACTTATTCAAAGGTGTTCCAACATTTAGATCACCATTTAGATCTTCCATTCAAGTTTTGGGTAGATTTTTCTCATTTAKGCACTCTAGATACCTACCCAACTATCATGTATGCAATGCACTTTGTATGTTGAAHCYTCAMATTATCTAATTATGTCATTTGTGAGGTGTTAGCACCAATCTTACCTTCTACATCTCATTCCAATTATGAGTTCTACTTATAGCTCACTAGTATACTTAGCATTTTAGCATTTTTTTTAAAATAAACACATAAAGTATGCTTATAATTACTAGTTAAGCATATTTAAATAGGTGAATGTTACAGCCAGTTTACAAAACAAACAGTTTTCTTGATTCAGATTTCAGACTTCAACACCACTGTAACACCCCAACCCATACATTGCATGTAACACATATTTCATACAAAAGAAA
>NW_020202897.1:0-4494 GCF_001531365.2 Cynara cardunculus var. scolymus
TTTTAAGATTGATATTTTCTTAGTTGATAATCAAATCTCTTCATTTTAGATAAATCAAATCTCTCGTTTCGCCTTCTGAAATTAGTTTTTATAAACTGGACTTTTTGAATTAACTTTACAAGCTATCTCTGTGGGAACGATAAATCTGGTACTTTTTACCATTATTACTTGTTACGAGACGACAGTAGTTCGAGGTGTATACTTGCGCCGAGTTCTATTTTTGTGTTGGAATCTAAGGTTGAATAAACCGACGAGCAACTCTAAAGGTTCGACACATCAATACTCTCGACCAACCTGCAGATGTTCTCACCAAACCATTGGGTTGAGTATCATTTCTGAAATTTTGATCCAAGATTGGAGTCTCCAACAGATCCTCCATCTTGCGGGGGCGTATCAAGGATATACGTTGACCATGCATAATTCACTACTAAAAAACTAGGTATCAGTGACGACCATCAGCAAGGGAAAAAATCCCTCGCAAATCAGTGAGGGATTGTCCAGAAACTGAATCCCTCGCTGATCCCTCGTTGATTTGCAAGGGATCAGCGAGGGAATAGCCAAAAACTGAATCCCTCGCTGATCTACGAGGGATCAGCGAGGGATTCATTTTCTGGACAATCCTTCGTTGATCTGCGAGGGATCAACGAGGGATTGTCTAGAAACTGATTTTCAACATTTTTTTTATTTTATAACTACAAATTTAATTACTTATTAATTTTTAATTATTTATTATTAAATTTCCAATTATTTATTATTTATTAGAATATTACAAAAATTAATTAATTAAACCGAATAAGGCCCATAAAACCGAATAAAGCCCATTAAGGCCCATTAAACGGAATAAAGCTCATTAAGGCTCATTAAACCGAATAAAGTTCATTAAGGCCTAATACACTCAAAATAGCCCGGTAAATGGATTAAGGCCCAGTTAAATGGATTAAGGCCCAATAAAACCGAGAATGAATATACGAATACCTAAATATATAAATGTGTACATGTAACACATAAAAATAAGAAAATCAAGAAAATAGGACAATTACCTCGTTAGGTGATTAAAAAATCCAGACCATAAAAAGAAGCTGGCCTGTTGGGAGAGTGGAACGAAGTGATTCTCGTTAGAGAAGCACGAGTGGAACGGCTTGCGGCGTTGTATTATTGTAAGTTCCCTGTAAAGCGGTAGCAAGCGAGGGCTTTCGTGGATCCTTCCCCGGTGGAATTGCTACGGTGAGTTGGACGGCCTGCCCTGTTCGATCCTTCCCAGTAAAACGCGGCGTGTTCGAATTCTGATCCCGCCCGAAGTAGCATCCTTAGACACGTCCTCTAAAAATTAGGAAAGACTTGTCGGAAATCGCCAGTTGGCTTGGTCCGAAGACTTAGAAAGAACAAAGAAGTTTAAGAAACCTTCCGCTCAACAGCTATTCTGATTTCCGAAAAAGACCTTTCTCACCCAGTCCTACCTACCCTATCTATTCGAGGTTCCCGTTTGGAAAAGAATCAACAGAATCCTAGCGAGTTAAGCGAGTTCCTTTTTTCTTTTTTCAAAGGGAACCAATTCATCTCATCGGCCCGCTTTGCGAGATGAATTAGGAAAGAGGGCCTATGCCCGGTTAAAGTGAAAGGCTAAAGTGGATCTACGATCACGGGAACTAATCAATCGATCCCTGTCTTGTTTATCCAGCTAGCTTTTCCCCGTGGCGTGGTACTCAAATTATATTTGTGACAGCTCCTTCGGCTCGGCTACTTTTTTCAGATCTAAGAGGAGGTTAGTTAACAAGTCCTTAGAAAGGCTACTTTCCTTTTTAGACGATCTGAATCAAGGCGGAAAAAGATCCGAGACTTTCCTACAATTAAAAGGGAGCTTACGTTAGAAGAGCAAAAGGCCGGGGGCTAGGGTGAGCTGAGGGGGGAAATCTCTATCCTTTTTTGGGGGAAGAGAGAGGGAAGAAGCTGAGCTCAGTAGAGGAGAAGCCGTCCTGATGAAGCGAGGGAAGTGACAAAAATCAGATTCCCTCGCTGATCCCTCCCTGATCAGCGAGGGATCAGCGAGAGAATCTGATTTTCGCCATTTTTTTTATTTTACAACTACAAATTTAATTACTTATTAATTTTAATTATTGATTATTAAATTTCCAATTATTTATTATTTATTACAATATTACAAAAATTATTTAACAAAACCGAATAAAGCCCATTAAGGCCCATTAAACCAAATAAAGCCCACTAAGGCCCATTAAACCGAATAAAGTGAAATAAAACTTAATAAAGTTCATTAAGGCCCGATAAACTCAAAATAGTCCGGTAAATGGATTAAGGCCCAATAAAACCGAACAAAGCCCAGTTAAATGGGTTAAGGCCCAACAAAATCGAGCTTGAATACATACGATACCTACATATAAAAATGTGTATATATAACACATAAAAAAACAAGAAAAATCTGATTTTTGCCAATTCCCTCGCTGATCCCTCGCTGATCAGCGAGGGATCAACGATCAGCGAGGGATCAGGTAGGGAATTGGCAAAAATCAGATTCTCTCGCTCAGCGAGGGATCAGTGAGGGAATCTGATTTTCGCCATTTTTTTATTTTATAACTACAAATTTAATTACTTATTAATTTTTAATTATTAATTATTAAATTTCCAATTATTTATTATTTATTATTTATTACAATATTACAAAAAATAATTAATAAAATCGAATAAAGCCCATTTAGACCCATTAAACCGAATAAAGCCCATTAAGGCCCATTAAACCGAATAAAGTCAAATAAAACTGAATAAAGTTCATTAAGGTCCGATAAACTCAAAATAACCCGGTAAATGGATTAAGGCCCAAAAAAACCGAACAAAATCCAGTTAAATGGGTAAGACACAATAAAGCCGAATAAATCCGCATATAACACACATACACACACCCACTATCTATACATTCACATATACACATATTTTTAAACATATATACATCGATCCAATCGTGGTTACCAACTAGTACACATTGTGTATATATATGTATATAGCATTGACCAACGGGTATATATACATATAGCACATACAACGTCGTATAAACATATGTACATAACACGGGCTGACAGACATATATACTTATAACACATGCACATGTATACATACTCTACCTAAATATAAAAATGTGTACATGTAACACATAAAAATCATGAAAATCATGAAAATAGGACAATTCCCTCGTTGATCCATCGTTGATCCCTCGCTGATCAGCAATTAATTTTCTTATTTTCTTAATTTTTGACAATTTCCTCGCAGATTCCCTCGCTGATTTTCTTATCAGCGAGGGAATCTGATTTTTGCCAATTCCCTCGCTGATCAGCGAAAGATCAGCGAGAGAATTGGCAAAAATCAGATTTTTCTTGTTTTTTATGTGTTATATATACACATTTTTATATAGGTCAAGCCTATAAATTAAACTCATCATCTAGGTCAAGCCTCCATTATCAGATTCTACATGTTTTAACATAGATCAGTTCCTTCCCGTCGCTACCACCACGAGACCGATCGGTCGCCGACCACCACCGTCTTCCCGTTGCCGACCACCACCGTCTTCCCGTTGCCGACCACCACCGTCTTCCCGTTGCTGACCACCACCGCCTTCCCGTCGCCGGCCACCACCGTCTTCGAGCAACAACAAGTCGCCGGACCTGTTGCCAACCACCACCGCCTTCCCGTCGCCGACCACCACCGTCTTCGAGCAACAGCAAGTCGCCGGACCCGTTACCAACCACCACCGTCTCCATTTCCGACATCTCTATTTAGTTAGGTACCCTTACTGTTACTGTTTGCTTATGTTTTTTGCTTACCGATTGTTGTTTATGTTTGTTGCTTATGTTTGTTGCTTATGCTTACCGATTGTTGCTTATGTTTGTTGCTTATGTTACTGTTTGCTTATGTTTGTTGCTTATGTTACTGTTTGCTTGTGTTTGTTGCTTATGTTTCTGGGAAATAATTATTTCCCTAACTTGTGCTGTGACTACTTGGTTTGCATGACATTGCAAATGAAAATTTTCATATGTGAGGTTGCATGATTGGCTCTTTAATTATGTCATCAAGAATAGGTCCCTAATTTTCTCATACTCTTCTTTTATGTTGTAATTTTCCTCTAGAAGCTCAATAGAAAACCATCACAAGCTTTCTAATAAAAGTGTTATAATAGGTTTATATGATGTTTTTTTTGGCATTTTAACAAGTTTTTTTAGACACTTTTAAAATAAAGTTTTGTGTTTGTTATTTTAAAAAATCATATTTATAAGTTGTGTTCGTTTATGAAGTTCGTTTCTGTTAGATCTGTTCGTTTCTGTTTTCTAATATGAAGTTCATTTCTGTTTTCTATAAATTAACTTCGTTGGTTATGTTTATTGTTTGTTAAATTTTACATATTCGTTGGTTATGTTCATTGTTAATTAGTTGGGTTGCCAATTGTTGGGCAAACATTAGGCTTGATTATATATATATATATATATATATATA
>NW_020202897.1:4544-26530 GCF_001531365.2 Cynara cardunculus var. scolymus
TTATATATATATATATATATTTGTAGTTGGGTTGCCAATTGTTGGGCAAACGTTAGGCTTAATTCATTTGAAAATATTCATTTTATAGCCGTTATGCCGGTGAAATTTTTAAAAACATAGGCTTCTCTACTCGTTCAAACCTTTACACTTAGAGTTTTAAAGTCATCCGAAACTTCTCTAAACCTACGGTTTGACTTCTCTTTACATGTAGGCTTCTCAACTCTTTCAAAGACCGTCAATTTCATTCACACCTACGATTTGACTTTCAAGTAGTCAAACCTTTAAAGTCATCCGAAACTTCTCTAATCCTACGGTTTGACTTCTCTAAACCTACGGTTTGACTTTCAAGTAGTCAACCCGTTACACTTAGAGTTTTAAAGTCATCCGAAACTCCTCTAAACCTACGGTTTGACTTTCTAGTAGTCAAAACTTTACATGTAGGCTTCTCAACTCTTTCAAAGACCGCCAATTTCATATTCACCTACCGTTTGACTTTCAAGTAGGCAAACCGTTACACTTAGAGTTTTAAAGTCATCTGAAACTCCTCTAAACCTACGATTTGACTTTCTAGTAGTCAACACTTTACATGTAGGCTTCTCAACTCTTTCAAAGACCGCCAATTTCATTCACACCTACGGTTTGACTTTCAAGTAGGCAAACTGTTACACTTAGAGTTTTAAAGTCATCCGAAACTTCTCTAAACCTACGGTTTGACTTTCTAGTAGTCAACACTTGACACGTAGGCTTCTCAACTTTTTCAAAGACCGCCAATTTCATGCACAACTACGGTTTGACTTTCAAGTGGTCAAACCTTTACACTTAGAGTTTTAAAGTCATCCGAAATTCCTCTAAACCTACGGTTTGACTTTCTAGTAGTCAACACTTGACAYGTAGGCTTCTCAACTCTTTCAAAGACCGCCAATGTCATGCGCAACTATGGTTTGACTTTCAAGTGGTCAAACCTTTACACTTAGAGTTTTAAAGTCATCTGAAACTCTTCTAAACCTACGGTTTGACTTTCTAGTAGTCAACACTTGACATGTAGGCTTCTCAACTCTTTCAAAGACCGCCAATTTCATGCGCACCTACAGTTTGACTTTCAAGTGGTCCAACCTTTACACTTAGAGTTTTAAAGTCATCCGAAACTCCTCTAAACCTACGGTTTGATTTTCTAGTAGTCAACACTTGACACGTAGGCTTCTCAACTCTTTCAAAGACCGCCAATTTCATGTGCACCTATGGTTTGACTTTTAAGTGGTCAAACCTTTACACTTAGAGTTTTAAAGTCATCCGAAACTCCTCTAAACCTGCGGTTTGACTTTCTAGTAGTCAACACTTGACATGTAGGCTTCTCAACTCTTTCAAAGACCATCAATTTCACGCGCACCTACGGTCAAAGTTTTAAAGTCATCCGAAACTCCTCTAAACCTATACGTTGATTATGTCGACTAACTACTTCTTTCTTTGTTGTAGTTATTGAATATGTCGACAGATAGAGGATGCATGTATAGAGAGAATGATGATCGCGGGGCTCTGAGCCGGACCTATATCAGACACTTGGAAGGTTTTTTGGACATTGCCTATGCCAATGAAGATTATGTTGAAAGGGCAACTACACGTGATGGGATAGTGTTCCACATCAGATGTCCTTGCTCCAAGTGTCGAAACGAAGCCTATAGAGAAAGAGAAGACGTGAAACTGCACTTGATGAAATATGGTTTCATGCCTGATTATTTCATTTGGTGGGGACATGGTGAAACCTTTTCTTTACATGCATCTCATCAAGACGTGGGTCAATCTTCTAATCCTATAGTGGATCATAATGAAGGTTTATTTCAAATGGTGAACGATCACATGGTACATGATGCCATGACATGGGAAGARCAAACACCTAATCCTTCTGCCCAAAGATTTTATAACATGTTACAAACTGTTGACGAGCCTTTATGGGATGGATGTAAAACTTTTTTCAAAATTAGAGGCTGCGACGAGTTTGTTGCATTGGAAGGCAGAATGTAATGTACCCGAGACGACATATAATAGAGTGCTTCCTATTTTCAAGGTTCCATCTCGTCCATTATTCGCGAATGGTGGAAAACAGATAATCTTAAATGAACATGACCTGGAGACTATCCATAGATATGTCTTGTTCAACTGTGTAGAAGTTCAACCTTTCCAGTCCACCTTTGATGAAAACCTTTGACAAACTGAGCCGAATATTGATGATGTTGAACTTGATAGAATTCGGGAGGAGAGGTTTGCTGACTGGTTCTCGCACCACGTGAGTATACATATACTGGTCATTGGTATTTATATACAGAATGTAATGACGTACGTTATGTGTTTCTTACGTGTGACCTTCTTTTATAGGTCATGTTCGAGTTAAACGACTCAAATGAACAATTAAAATCCCTAGCACGCAGACCAGGCCGTTATGCCACCATGCATCAGGGATACTTTGTGAATGGTTACAAGTTCCATACGACTATCCATGGATCCAGTCGAGTTACCCATAATAGTGGTATATGTGTAAGGGGAGACTGCTATGACGAGTGTGAGTCTGACTTCTATGGAATGTTAGATGAAGTTATAGAGGTGGAGTATTATGGCTCAGTGCGACAGGTAGTTGTCATGTTCAAATGCACTTGGTTTGATACTGCCTCGGGGGTTAGAGTTGACCCTAAACACAATTTGGTAGATATCAAATATAAGTATAGACTTGGATCCGACGACCCGTTCGTTCTAGCATCACAGGCAGAACAAGTCTATTATACTTCATATCCTTCGATGACAAAGGATTTGAAAGATTGGTGGGCAGTTGTCAAGACAAAGGCTCGTGGCATATATGAAGTGTCCGACATGATTAACGATTTTGAAAACAACGATCATGTGGATGGAGAACAATTCTTTCAAGTCAACGAAAGGGTAACTCATACAATGTTCTCATTGGAAAACAAGCTCGATGATGTTCGTCTTGCCACAGGGAGGTAAACATACTCCATACTATAAATGAAGATGAAGGTGGCGATGAATCGAACGAAGATAGCGAAGATGAACCAGAATTTGAAGACATAGATGATGATTCAAATGATGAAGATGAACCGATGTTATCTGATCATTCTTCTGATGAGTAGTTTGTCTTCTGTCTGCTTATTTCACAGTTGTACATATATAATCGCTATTTGTCATTACTTTTTTCATGATATAATATAATGTTTGTTTTTTCAGGAGATGTCACGCCGAGAGCGTGGTAGAGGCCGTCATGGGAGTTGCGGCAGCCCCATGTCTGGTAGGGGTAGCAACTCTGCCCGCGCCGATGACATTGTAGAGTTTTCGGACACCGCTTTACGCGATTTAGATGAGCAAGAGGTGGCCATGGAGCCCCCAGCTTCGACAGGTTCAGGGGCGGGGAGAGGCCCCAACATGGAGATGCCGACACCGAGTCATCCGAGCCACCAAAGACATCTGTCTTTGTTAGGCCATGGGTAAGTAGATGTGTATAAGACTTTGTATTACATAATAAAATAATATGAATATCTTTGTGTTGTAAATATTTTTTTAATTGTACAGGTTTAAAGATGCCCATGTTATCCAAGAGATGACTACTATCTTCAGGTCTTCCTTTGCTGGTCTGTGGCATAGATGGAAGGAAGTGCCTCAGGAAGCACGCGACTTGATGTTCCTGCGCTTTAGGGTTGGTGTACCATTTTAATGTAATTATACATACAAKGTTATTGTTTTTACATTTATACAAACATTGTGTATGTAGGCTAAGTTCCAGTGGGAACCTGAGCTGGATGACACGGTTCATGATTTATGGACCAAATCCATGCACAACAGGTACTCTGACTAGATGAGCTCTGCACGTGATTGGGCCGTGGCACAGGCCTATCCTGGTGATCAACAATGGGATGGTGAGGACTTCTCACGGATTAGATTACACCATCCCGTATGGATACCAGACAAGTTTTGGCTGCAGATGATTGATACGGTATGCATCTCTATTGTGAGTTTTACGAACTGTCATGTGTACCGACTTGATTCTTATATATGTGCTCTGTTTTTAACAGGTTTAGGATACCGAGGCTTGGAAAAGGAAATCCAGGATCAATCGGGCCAATCGAAACACCCAGTTTGAGGGGGTGTCGTCCAGACACACTGGGGGATCGATTAGTACGGCACAACATCAAGACATGATGGTGAGTATCTAATCTTTTTTGAAAATGTAATTCGTTCTTTATGTTAGTAATAACTTAACCTAATTGTCTAATGTAGGCACAAGTAATGGGTCGTGAGCCTACTGCTACTGAGGTGTTTGAGCGCACTCGCTGCACGAATCTGAAGTTCGATCAAGGTTCGTCTGACCCGCCTACCGATCCTCCTCAGTTCAGTTACCCAAAAGCTGCTAGGTTTCATGTAAGTTTTCTAAAACCATTACTTTGGTTAATAGATACGTTTGGTAGCTTTAAGGTAATATATTTCAATAAACATAGTGATGCTATTAGTTTGGGCTGCCATTGTTGGGCATACGTTAGGCTAAGTAAGTAGGTTGAGAATGTGACTTCGAACATTGGTATTATTAGAATGCTTAGTTGTTACATACATGCATTAGTTATGTTTGATTTACAGTCGTTATGCTGCTGAAATATCTACATACATAACCTCACCCGTTTTTGTTTTGGTGAACCATAGGAGCGATTTCAATCGCTTAGGGGTGAGTCACAATCTATTACCGACAGCCCTTTCCCTGATGAGGCATCTCTTTGGGAACAAAGTGTCGGAGGACGGAGGAAAGACCGCATATTTGGTTTCGGGACCACCCAGGATCCCTCTTATGCTATGACGGGTAGATGTAGCAGTAGCCGGTCATCATACGAGTCAAGAGCAGAGGTACGTTGGTTATATTGTTATAAACTTTCTCATTGCTAAAATTGAGAACAAATTACTGATTTTGTCGAATATTTAATATTTACAGGTAGGAGAGTTGAGAGAGAAGTTGGCAAGGGTAGAGGAGGAGGCACAGTTACGGGAGGAATGTCATCTGGCCAAAATGGAGGACGAACGGAGGAAGAGGGCAGATTTGGAGGCCGAACAGGCCAGACAAGCTGCTGCATTAGCCCAACAGGCCGTATTATCGGAGCATTTTGCTACGTTTATGTGGCAGTCAGGATACGTTTTCCCAACTCCCCCACCTTCCGATAGTTAGATTATATGTATTCGAATATTAAATTGTATGAATTGAATATTTTAAATTTTATGAATCCATATTTTAAATCGTATGAATTGGTTATTAAAATTTGTTTACAGTTTTTGTTTGTTAAATATTTTCAGGTTATTTTTATAAATAAATACAGGAATTATCCAATTTCAAAAAAATTATTTTTTAAATTTATACAAATTTGCGACGGATTAGCGAGGGAAAATCCGTCGCTGAAAGTCCTTGAAAATTCCGTCGCAAATCCGTCGCTGAAAGTTCCGTCGCAAATCCGTCGTTGATCCGTCGCTGAAGGTTCCCTCGCAGATCCGTCGCTGAAGGTTCCCTCGCAAATCCCTCGCTGATCCGTCGCTGAAATTATCCCTCGCTGATCCGTCGCTGAAAGTGTCCCTCACAAATCCGTCGCTGATAGCATTACCTACGACTATTTGACCGACGGAGTATCAGCAACGGATCAGCGACGGATTGCCCTTTCAGCGAGAGATTTTTCCCTCGCTGATACTCTGCATTTTTGTAGTGATTATAGGAATCAATATCTTTTTTTTATGTCTTAAATGCATTCCATGTATTTCTCCTTAATTTGTGCACCTTCTGTTGTAAAAAGTCTTATATATATCATTGTAAACTTCTTTATGAAATATATAAAAACTTCATCCCTTCATACTATTCTAATCGCATCCACACACACATACTCTAAAAGAAGGTTTATAGGTGGAGATCACATTCTGGAAGAAATTAAGTAGGTGATTGCTTTGAATATAAAGCAAATTTTAAAATAAACCCTGAACTAGGAGCAAAATTAGACAACCCAAAATTATAACATAAACCGTTTTATAGAACTTAATTTTATATGACTAGATAATAAAACATCATATTATAAAATCTTGCAATATGTTTCATGACACTGTTGGACATTTTAAAAAGTTCTTATTTAAATATTTTTGAAAACAAAGTGTCATATTGGTTATTTATAGTATATTATTGAGAAATTTGCTATATAATTTTTTTATAAGATATTTGTATTTATAGAACATTCTTTCTTCAATTAATGTCACATAAAATAACTAATAGCACATTTTATTGATAAAAATATCATCAAAAGTTGTTTAAAACATCATATAAACGTATTGTGACACTTTTTCAAATAAGATATTTTATTGTTTGATCATATGAAGTAAAATATTATTAACCAGTTTATTAGAACACTTACGGTATGTTTACCAAACATTTACATGGTTAGTGCTTACCGCAAAAGTGATCACCTTCACTTATCTTATAGTGTAACATTCTTTACCATCAAAATAGATTATTGATAAGCGTTTTTACATAGAAGTGCTTATCGGTTAAGATTTTCAGTCCTTCTCAAGTAAATGACACATGATCAGCAGTTACCTTGTAAACATTTGATAAACAATCTCTTAGACATGTTAGACGTTCTATAAATATTATTTTATTGTAGCGCATTAAATCATATAGTACCATACCAACACTAAGAGTATCTCTAACAATTATGCAATAATATTTAAGAGAGTTTTGAGTTCTAGCTAAGCTATGCTATGCCATATGGTAAAATAGAATAAAAAAAAAAAGAGAAAATATGTAAATCTCTAAAACTTTATGTAGAAGAGATGAATAGTATTTTAAATCTTTCCCACCAATAAGAGGTATTGAAATAAATGTTTAGGATAGAAATATAATATTTTATTAAATGTATAAAATATTTTAATAATATAGTTTGTTGGGGAATTCGTGAGTAATATTGCGAAAATAGTGATGTATAACTAGGATAATAACTTGAGATCGCGGAAGTGCTTTCCTTCCTTAAGTGATACTTTGACTTAAATTTGTTTGGGTATCATGAAATTCACTCATAGATGATCTCAAAATTTCAGTTTATTTTTAAACTTAAAGAATCGTAACCGTTCGTATACTAATAACGAGAATACTTCCTCATTAAATGGAAATGATTGCTGGAAATAAGGAGTGGGTGGTTATAAATAAGAAAAAGTACAAATTAGTTACAAATCATCAGTTAGATAGAGATGAACACATATGGCAATCCTTCAGCGAGCTGAACACTAGTGTACCATCAGTGAAGCTGAACAATAGTGAACCTTCAACGAGTTGAACACGAGCGAACCATCAGCGAAGCTGAAAACTAATGAACCATCGTCTAATTGAACCTTCAGTAATATACCCCTAAGCTAGTTGAAATAAAAGAACAATTAGCTAACTAGTTTACCAACAACTATCGAGAGTTAACACAAGAGTTGATAACATTATGGCAAAAGACGGAGAGGCGAACACAAGAGTTGATAACATTATGGCAAAAGACACATGCTTCGTGCATTTTTCATGTGAAAAAAATGCGTGACATGTCACATGTGCACAACCTTCTGCTTCCAAACACATCTCGTGCTTTTCTGATGACCAAAAACGCACAACTCTTGCACTGTCCTCTAACACTTAAACCCTCCCTATACAAAGTCATCCAACAATCTAGAGTTCTAATTAACTTACGCGAATATGAGAATATGCATACCTTCTAGTCCGTGTTATAACTTATATAACAAACCCATATTCTCTTATGAATCCAAACTACACAAAATGACATGATGAATTCACTAAAAATCACTAACATAGTTAAGGTCAGAACTGCTTAAATAGAGTAGCGGTTGGAGTTTGATGTAATTGTTTTTAGAGATTTTGACTTTGAATACTTTATTTTTTTTAAAGTAATAGCATAAATGTTGGAGATGTTTTGAGTGACTTTGGTAGCGGCTTGAAATAAAATCATACTATTTCTGTTTTTGAAGGGAAAACAAAAGGGAATGGTGGATTTCAAGTTAAGACACAGATATAATGGACATTTTAACGGAAAAATTACATCAAAATGAGCTATCTATTACCTTATTCTATTTAGAAAATCAATTTTTAAAATTTCAAACTTTTTGTATATTTTGATGGAACATGTTTGGAGCGATCTAAACCTAACCCTTTAATACACCAAAATCAATGTTTAAATCATAATTTTATAAAAAGGTTGTGTGTGTTTTTCAAACCTCCCCAAAATTCGATAAATTAGGTAATGAAAATAGGAGCACCAGCCCATTCATTGCATCTCTTTCCATGTCTCATCGAATCTCACACATGTACATACTGCTTTAGATTTGGTTGACAGTAAATATGTCGGATGGAAAATTGAATACAAAACATAATCTAATGCAYGCATGCCTATTTATATTAAGTGTTTTAAAAAATATATAATTATTATAGATCTTATAAACTCAACTTCAATTATTGATTTTGTTTATTTTGAATTTTAAAGGCAATTATCTAATTAGTTAAAGTTGCGATTGAGATTAAATTTAGAAAGCGATTTAATCTACACCGTTAATTATTTACAGATATAGTTAAGATTGATTTGTAAATTTTGTAATAATTACATAATTTATATTTGAAGCTTCCTATATATATAGATTTGGGATCACGTGAGACCAACTTGTTTTTGTGAGACCTGTAAGACCATCTTTTTACATTTGAAACTTCATAGTAGAACACTGTGAAGGTAACTTTCATAGTAGAACACTGTGAAGGTAACTTTCATAGTATTTTCGCTGTGAAGGTTTGGATTTATTTTAATTTCACAATGTTTTGCTATGAAGTTTCAAATGTAAAAATGTGGTCTCACAAGAACAAGTTGGTCTCACGTGAACCCTATATATATATATATATATAATCCTTTACAACCCTAATAAATCATACAATTTTATAAACAATTTATCTTGTGTTCTTTCACATACGAAACAATACGTATAAATGCAACGTTATTTCATATGTGAAACATTCATGACTGTTTTGTACGTGGGAAAAAACAGTACTAAAATTTTCATATATGAAACAACACTTTATAAACGCTATATATTCATATATGTTGTTTCATATAAGGAACAAATATTCGCATACGTCAACACATTTCATGTTAATGCGTGTTAAAAAACAATATAATTGTGAATGTAATAAGCAAATGATGACTGATTTAATTATTTTTAAATACAAGGGATTTTATTTATATTGTATGAACAATATGTTATGTGACATGTATGTTTCTTTCATTATTGTTTCTAAGTAATGTTAATATTTGGCCAAAATTTTAGTTGGTTATTTATTTTGCGATGAATCCGGGTTATCTGCAAAGTAAGTGGTCGTCTTGAGATTAATGGGCTCGCATAGCGGGTTGGATATGCAGGTTAATAAAAAAAAATGTTAATATTTGGCCAAAATTTTACATATAGAAAATAAACATAGCCAATATTTTCTTTTTATTCCTGCATGTGTGATTGAGAACACACAATGATGGCCAACACAATGATTTATGATTTACCAAATTTGTCCATTGGTAGTAAAGGTTTTGTAGATGGAGTATATTTTGGAGTGTTAAAAAGTGGCATTATTTATAGTTGGACCCAACACCGTTATTTGAATAACGCCATCATATCACTCAAATCATATTCCAACAATAATGAATTCAAATCGTTCAAAAGTCACCAACTTATATTATTATGTCAATATTGGTTTCATTATAAAACAAAGAGGTTTTATCTACGAATTCTTCTGTCAGATATTTTTGACGAATCACCGGTGGATTGACCATCATCGGTAGACTTTCTCATTGGTGATTGACATTAGCCGGCAATCCGTCGATGATGACTTTTTTCGACAGATTTTTCTATCGGTGAAGTCTCTTTGTTCCGTATCATTTTTTTTCGATTCATATATTATCAGAAAAAAGTAAATTACAGATTCGGTTCCTATGGAATATGCTAGCATGCTTTTATGGAATTCGTTCCTATAATTCATTTATTACGTAGGATACTCAAGGGTATGCAGTTTTTTCACGATTTTGGTCTCCATCCCAAACGTCCGACAACAAGTCTGTTAAGATCGAGAGCAAAACCGTCTTTTTGTCATTTCTGCATTGTCTTTTTGCCAAAAAAAAATCAAAAACCCCTTTTTTCTTTCATCATTCATCATCTTCGTGTTTTATCAAGAGCACCAAACTCTAAATTAAGAACATTCAAACTAAAATCAAATGTAAAAAACCTAAATCAAGTAAACTAAAACCATGCAAATTAATTCGATGTAACAACTCGATTTTCAAAAATCACCTCAAAAATAAATAAACATTCGACAAGCGGTCCATCAGGGATCTTTTGACACAATTTTCCTAGATTTTCTACAAAATGCACAATGAAAACAAATAAATTAGCCAAACTAAGATTGTTACCATAGTCTACACAAACCAAGCTTCTAATGAAAACATAAAAAATATACTCATTACTAGCAAACCCGTATATGAACCTATTTTTATCCCACGGTTACAGCTTACCCTTTTTCCCATGCTAGCAATCTCGATATGATATATAACTGAAAATGCATTAGTTTTGAAAACAAGGGTTAGACAGAAAGACCTAGTGGATTCTTTGTAACCCACAACAATATTGGATAGTATAAATTTTAATGTCATTCTCATAAAAATAGGCAAGATGAACATAGCATTTCATGACTACATTTCCATCCAGATAACTATCCACAACGTTTGCAAATACCATTACAATAATGTGATCATCTTGAGAAGATTGCAATTTATACCATGTTTGTGACCCCCGTGACAAATCGATATCTATGTCAACCCAATAGGACTATAAGAAACGAATTCTTATAGCACAATGAAAATGAAGGTTCACATGCAAACTGTTATAGTCCCACATACATCCTCTCTCGTAGTTACGATTACCCAACCCACATGCACCCCATGTGACACCACATTTTCATAACAACATGCAATATATACACATAAAACATGTTTGTATAAACATTAATACACATTTTATAATCCATTTACAATTAAAACATTTCTTGCAACATCAATAAAATAATACAAGAAATTCACCTGATGGAGACACTACACACCAAGTCTTAACGGCTAAAACTCCCTCAAACCAAAAACTTGAATTCACCTGATAGAAAAGTTGTTAAACCTCTTCAGTTATCCTACTAAACCCATTTTATAACCTTCTAAATAACACTTCTAATTAATACCCTGAATGACCCTCAAAATACCACGAAAATATAAATAAAAAATCTTTACAACAGAGACTTACGCGACCTAGCCCGCAACCCAAGTCGTGACACTAATGGCGGGACTCCCTAGGGTGCCTGGTTCGTCCTGATTTTTCCAGAATCACCAAATTGAGAAAACCCAACAATAAGACCATCCTTTTTACTACTCAAAACAAATCTTTTAACATAGTTTAACCATAGAAACATGTATAACTAACTCTAGTATTCTTAATTCTACAAGATTATCATAAATCAATGGGTAAATCCCATTAACACAAGAGAACTTATAATCCCATTTCATACAATGAAAAGTACAACTTAATTCTATCAGTTCAAAATAAAAAAATAAAAAAAAAGTTAACGCAAATCAATCATAAGAGATTTCTTGCCCTCAAAGAACCTTGGACAACACCTATATCATACTAACTCAAAAACCTAAATCCTTTACCCAAAGATTTTGAGTGAACCCTAGGTTAGAGATTATAGATTCATATCTTAAGAGAGAAAAAACCCAAGCTTTCAAGATATTTTCCCTGTTTCTTCTGGCTGCAATTTTTTCCCTAAAGAACACACACGTGCACACACATACGCATACACACACGTTCATGCACACACACGCATACGCGCTTTTTGGGGTTCATGTTCTGGAAAGAAATAGATAGATGAAAGCTTCTAATATGATTCCAAAATTTCAAACTAAACCCTCAATATCAGATAAATTACATAAACGACTTCTAACTTTTGCCAAACTTAGGATTTTGGGTTATTACATTCAAACATCATCTTTACTTCCAGGCTCCAGCACAACCTTCTCTACGATCATGAACAAACTTAAAACCTAAAACCATAAATCAAAGTGAACCATAAACCAAACATTAGGGCACTGGAAACCGTCACAGACCCATTGCAGACCCTTACTCCTTTAGGATCATCTCTGGTTCCCAAAACTCAAAAACTATGCTAGATTGCATCATATCCGGTACCCCAACTTCAAAATAGTGCAAGATTCCACCATCATCGTCGAATTAGGATTAAAACTAAACCAAAGCAGATATAGGTGTGGGGGAATGGTTCACCAACTTCTCTTCTCTATGGGTCATGAATGAAATGCTTTCTCATTGGGTTCAGGGTTTTATTTTAGTTTGTTCGTGATTTAATTTAGGCTTAATGTTGTTCTTGATGTTTTTGAAGTTTTTGACGGAGAAGGTAAATGTTCGATGAAGATGACAATTGGTGTTGTAGGTTCTCAGTTTTGGTTTTTCCAGGGGAGTTTTAGGTTTGGGTTTTTCTTACAGGTGATAGGTTTGGATCTTTTGGCGTTAAGCAGGTGATGCTTGGCATTGTAGGTGAATTATGAGGGTTATCGAAGTAGGGGAAGGTGAACTGTGAGGGTTGCCAGAGTCGAGGAGAGGCTCAATTTAACTTTCTATTTTTTAATGCTCACTATACTTGTACATTTTTTAGAAGCTTGTACATAAATTACTCAATAATATAAAACTCTTATTAAGAAGATGACAGAAAAAAGATAAAAAGAGAAAAATAACGACCAATTAACTAGGGTTAATAGAATGGATGTAGACCACATATATATATATGAACCAATTCCAAGAAAAAGTACAAACCATCGAGTCTTTTATGTAATAATGAATGATCTATACAAAATCCCGTACCATAGGGACCAGATCCATAATTTACTATATCCAAAAGTTTGTTATATGGGTTATACAATATATTCATATAATTATATAATATATATTTTTGAATTCGTATCAGTATGTGCAAATTTTTTTGTCGTTTGGTATTTTCATTCCATTCGCACTCTACTATAATTTGATGTTAATATATTTTGGTGAATTAATTTATCCTCAATTGTTTATACTCTTTATGTTAAAACAAAGTCTTGTTTTAAAATATGAAATAAATTATCATGAAATTAACCATTTTGCAGTGTTTTACATTTTCATCAAATATAGATTAAAGAATAGATGTTCATCTATTTTTTGACTATAGAGGGCAATTGTTGATGTCAGATTTCTAGATATAAAATCTTCAACTTTAGAATAAAAGAAGTGAAGATCTAATCAACCAATGAAACCAAAATAATGTTCTAATTAAGAGAAATACTCCACTTTTTGAGTGCGATTATAATGCCATGTCTAATCACTTTGTGGTCAATATTTTTGGCACCAAAACGTGGACAAAAGGCTTTGTTAAGTGGTGGATTTGTTGACACATTACCTGGATTTTTGGTCTTGGATATCGTGTCAACCCATGACTGGCCATTCAAGAAAGTAACCAGGTTGCCTGGAGATCACACCCTTTGCCCTAATTAAATAACTACTGAAACCAAAAGAGATCACAAGACATCACCTAGTGCTTCAATAATGCCACAATTCTTTTTAATCTCCTCAAGTGGGAAACTCATTTATCTAAGTATATAATGGCATGACTATAAGCTATAGCTTGCTAGGGATTGGTTTCACGGTTAAACACTTCATAAATCTCTCTCTCTTCCTTTTATAAACTTCTAGAGAGAGAGGGGGGGGATTGAAGTGGAGCAATGAAGAAACGTCAAGTGGTGGTCAAAAACAATGGTTCTAATAGAACTTCAAGTGCATCCACAGTTCGCAGGGTTCATTATGGAGAGTGCCAGAAGAATCATGCAGCAAACATCGGAGGGTATGCTGTAGATGGCTGCAGGGAGTTCATGGCAAGTGGACAAGAAGGTACAGCGGCTGCAGTTACGTGTGCCGCCTGTGGCTGCCACCGGAGTTTCCACAGGAGAGAAGCTGTGGATGAAGTTGTGTGTGAAGGTTCATCAACATCTGATGCCTAAGGTGCATGTAAGTGGTCTGAAAAGAGGATTAACTGCTGGGGATTGATTTGAACACATTTTAAACATTCACACATGTATTCATATCATATATCTTTTCTATATATTTTCAAATATCTGCTGATGTATTAATTAATTACTCTTTTTGTACAAAACTAATTAATTAAATTGCACTTATCATGAAAGTTATACAATATTTTGAATCTACAAAAGCTTTCTACTATATCTCATACTATTTATTTTGGTTCTTTTTCATACCAAATCCAGTTTATTTTCTTAATATTAATTTTAGACTGATCATGTACAATAATTGATCCAGTATAATATTACCACATATATAAAATTCGAACTCAAACATTAGTTTATATTTTTCAGTCGGAGAAATTGAATTAAACAAACCCGAGAAAGACTTGTATATGTCATCATATCAAAATTCTGAAGAAACTTTCTGTAAATACAAAAATAGGGTTTGAGGAGATGGATTAAGATGGAAGATGAAGATCACATGTTAGTATTTGCATATACAAACTTGTACCTTATGCATATTATTAAGTACCTGTGTATGAATAAATTAATTCCCATGAAGATGAGAGGTGGGAGCTAGAGGATAATAAAATAAATTGCAGTGCATGCAGAATGATAATCTAGAAATAAAATGAATATAATTAAGATGGAGTTTTGGATCTCCACATGGATACAGCAAATAATCCTCCAGCTTTACAGCTTCCATCTTCATCACTTTCATGGATGGATCTTGTCCCCCATTTCAATTTACAAACTGTTTTGGTCTGCCAAATGTGTATTTTATAAGTCTATGTTCCCTTTCATTTCATCTACATATACATGCAAGTAACATAAAGTCAAATCATTTTAGTCTCATTTTCTAATTAACTCATTGGCAATATATCTTTCAATCATCTTGAAGTTAGAGCCCATTTTTTTGTATTTAAGCATGAATTTTAATATATACAATTTTAGGGCAAGTATTAAATGATTTGTACAAAACGAATCTTACTTCTCATCCACCGATCGAGTGATGCTCGATTTGTGTTGTCGAATGATTCTTAATGTGTTTTTTATTTTTTTTATTTGTTGTATAACATGTAACACTGTTGTCATATACGTTTTATATCCCTTTTTTACGACCTTCAATTTCTAAGAGTTATAAACTTCGAAAAAACATTTGCGGTTGGAATTTTACGGTGTTAGGTTCTTATCCAAGATACTCTTATATATACAATCATCTACAGGATTTGCTTTTCTAGAAACAATCCTCAAACGCATTATTTATGACGCCATAAAGTTCAAATATAACGAGAATCTTTTCAGTTGTTTGTTGCCAAATGCTGCCAAGCATGCAATTGACCAACGTGTTTGCGTCACAAATACATCACTGACGGTTCTGATTGTTTACCCGTCGCCGTCGGGAATAATTGCCAAGTCGAAAATGATTGTTTATTTTTCTATTATTGAGCTTGCTCCGGATCCAGCCCATTTCTGATATATAGTTCATTAGAGGGAAAATACACATGTTATTGCTTTGGGTTCAAGCCCATGGGCCTAGTAGGGTTTATGTTTTCTATATCCCATTTTGCTTTTTAACTTAAGAAAACTTCAATTAAGTTAATTCATTAGAATATGGTTTTTCCATCGACAAATATGTCATTATATTTTACACTTTAAAAATATATGAAGTTTCAATTAAAAAAATTCAATCACTTGTATATCTAGTTTACGAAATCCTGTTAGTAAAGAATGATTGTTAATATAAACATACAAAACCAGAAATGAGTCCAAAATTGCACTTATTTTTTGAGAAGATATAATGATTAAAAAAATGTATAAATACCATAATATTGATACAATTACAAAAAAAAGTTATATTTGGTTTTATAATTTTAGAAAGTTCGTTACATTACTTAATATAACAATCAAAATATGAAATAACGACAATATAATAATCGTCAAACCGTCACCAAGGATTAATTATTTAACATAAAAATTTGTCAAATACATCTCGACAAGAGCGGATAGTAAAAACAACATGCCTAACTAAGATTTATGTTGAGATAAAAACGTCGTATTCAAGTCCTTGAGCTTAAAGTGTTTTACATTGCTTCGTATTGTAGTCTTTCATGCTTTGTAAGCTAGTTTGTTCCGTGTATTCTTTAGTATAAATAGGGGTGCTTGGTTAGTTTTGTTAGTTAGCATTTTTAGATATTTGTATCCGGTCAATACATTGAGAAGTATCCTGTTGAGAGATAACTTGAGAAACATCATCAAGAACATCTTGTAACCATTAGAATATCAATATACATGCCGACATATTCAATCCATTCAATGTTCTTGATCTTGATCTAATCATCTTAATTGACTTGAATCTGAGCTAACAATTGGTATCAGACCAAACATAAAGATCTTGGATTGTAATTGGAATCAATTTTTGTGTTGAATTTCTTGATTTTGTATTCAACAGGTTCTGGTCTTTAAAGTTCAAAAGTGGGTTGTTGATTTTGATTAAATTGGATCATTTTGATCTTTTTTTTAACAAAGTTTTTTTCACAAAAAGTGTTTGTATAGGATTTTCGAGCTAATCTGTGCAACTTTTAACATCCAATTTTGAGTTTTTGTGAATTTTTGGTGAATTTTTGAAGTTTTCTATCCAAATGTTCTAAATCGAGAATGAAGATCTTCATCAAGCAAGATCCATAAGAACATCGCCCATTGAATGTTCATTGTTCTTTGGAAGAGAAGTTTTGTGAAAATTGCACAAAGTGTTGGAAGATATATGTCTAAATCACTCAAAGTGTGCACGGTTTATGTGTTCATCGCTCAAAGGTGTTGGTTTGTTGGACGATATCTGGATTTTATCGCTCAAAGTATTGGAAGGTTTCATTAATTTTGTCTAAGTGTTGGTATCATATCGTTCAAGTATTGAGCGTATCTTGTGGACTTGAGTTTATCGCCCAAGGCATAGGCGATAAAGGATTATACCGGACAAGCCTTTTCCTGATATACTTGTAATCCGCCCAACACTAGAGCGGTTTATAGTCTTTGGAATTCATCGCTCACTTTGTTGCCAAATAAACCTAGGTCATCACCCAAAGCTTGAGCGATAACCTTGTGAGCAGTTTAATAGTTGAGCGATAACCACTAATAGTTATTTTGTTGCTGCAAGAAGAGAGATCAAAGAATCTTACTGTTACACTGATGATGAGAAAGAAAGGGTTTTGGTTGGTAAAAAGGCATTAACATATCTGTTGATGGCCATTCCGAATGTGCTTTTCAATAGAGTTGATAACCGTAGGTTTGCTAAGGAGTTGTGGGATGAGCTTGAGAAACAAATGCTTGGAAGTGAAAAGTTAGTTCAGACCAAACTGTATCAATGTATAAGTGCATATGAGGGGTTCAGGGCCAGAGAGAATGAATCCATAAATGAATCCTATAACCAATTCAACATCATTTTGAATGATTTGAGGATATATGGCTTACAAAAAGTCTGGATTTGAGATCAACTATAAGTTTCTGAAGAATCTGAAACCGGAATGGAACACTCTTGCAGTCAACCTTAAGATGAATAAGAATATGGTTGAGGAAGATATTCATGATCTGTACTGTATATTGTTTGAGCAAGAAGAAATTGTGAGAGAGTTGGTCAATGAGAAAAAGAAAGTTGTTGATTCCTTAGCCCTTCTTTCTAGAAAGAAGAGTAAGAGCAAAGAAGAGTAAAAGAATTCCATGTTTTTAGAGTCTGAATTATCAGAAAATTTTGAAAGTGAATCTACTGAAGATTCATCTGTTGATACTAATGATGACATCCGAAAATTCTCCAAGAAGCTAACTCTGTTGACAAAGAAGTTTCAGAAAAGGTTTGGAAAGAAGAAGTTTGTTAAGTATGGTAAAAGCAAAGATAAGGAGATCAAGCATGAATTATAGCCAAAGACCAAAAGAAGATTAAAGTTGAAGACAACAAATGCTTCAACTGTGGCAAGACTGGTTACTTCATCAAGGACTGTCGCTTCAGAAAGTTCAAAGACTCTAACTATTATCTGAAGAAAGCTCATCTTTCAAAAACACTTAAGGATGGTAAAGCCTTAGTGGCAGATGAAGAAAGCTGGTTGATTTACTCGTCAGATGATGAAGTTGCACACTTCACACAGGTGAACATGTGCTTGATGGCCAAGATTGAAGGAGGCTCATCATCTGATAAAGAATCTAGGGTACAAAATTATTTTAATACTGAACTAATAAAAGAAATTGAAAGCATGAACACCGAATTTAAAACTTTGAAAGAAAGACTAAAAAGTGAGAGAGCTTCAATGATGAAATTTCAAACTGAAAGTCCCTAGACCTCAAAAAGATGATCTTGAAAAGAATATAGTTTCACTTGAAAAGAAATTGAGAACAGTAGAAGGTGGGAAAATGAATATTCTACTAGAATTTAATTTGATTAACAAGGAAAGAGATGATCTATACTAAAAAATAAATCAGTTTGAGGATATCATTTATAAAAGAGATCAATTTGAGCAAACCCTGAAATGGGTTTGAGTTTCAATGAAAATGATACTTTAAAAAGGGCCTTGAAATCTCTTTATGATTTTAATGAACAGGGGTTTGCAAAATTTTCAATCCCATCCGTTAGTGAAATATTAGTTAAAGCAAAACCAGAATCACCAATTCTTGCAAAAAGTGTGAATGATAAATCAGATGAAGAAATTTCTAAGAAAACCAAATTTCAGATTAGTGGGATTAAAGTATGATGAATTAAATTCAAGCTATGAAACCAGAGAAATTCAATTTTCACACATTGAGCTTGAATCAATATATCCCCCTGAAGTTTCTAAAACTGAAACTTCACCTGTTTTTTAATCGTAAAAAGAGGAAACCAAAACGTCTAATGATCTTTCTGATTTTATTGAAAAATGTCTCCGACCGTTTTTGAAAACTTAATGAATGAACCAGACTCGAAATCTGAAACGAAGGTGAAATATGATTCTGACATTAATGAAGAAGTCATTGAATAGGATTGGTTAATACATTCAAATCCTGAATTTGATTCAAACACAAAAATATTTGTTTTAAAGAAACAAATCAATGAACTTGAAGTTGAACTCAAATCTGAAAAGAAGCTGAATGAATATGCTCAAAATGAATTTTTGATCAAATCAATGAGCTTAATGAACAAATCTCTTAGTTGACCATGTGTCTCGTTTGTAAGAACAAACTACATGAGTCACATTTGCAAAAGAATTCAGATCTTGAAAAAAAAAATGAGTTCATGTTATGATGACCGAACCAAGCTGATGAGTAAAATCATAAATCTTGAAGAGGACATCAAAATGTCTTTAAGTTCAGAGGATAAAAAATTCAGAGGTTACTCAAATTGAATTCAAAATTGAATCCACTGTAATTGAAAGGATCAATCTTTCTAACAGTATCTTTGAAATAGGAGAGTCTTATGGTATTAAATTTGCAAATGATTCTAATTGTTCTCCTATATCTATTAAATATGTTGAAAATGTTAAAGTTGAATGTTCATCTATCAAGTCCTCTGCTAACTCAAAATCTTTTTCCGAGGTAGATTTGAAAAGGCATGGCAAGATATGGAAGAAGAAAGATCTGTTACATATAAAATCTGAAAATGTTTTTAAAGTTAATTCTTCTATAAAGAGCTTTAATGAAAATTGTAATAGTTGTGATTGTAATTCTGCTAAGACAAAATGTAATTTTGAAATGTGATTTGAAGAAATCCAAAAAGTTTTTTATGTTGAAGGATTGGAGCATAACTTTTTTTTTATCATAAGCCATTTCTATGACAACGGTTTCAACGTCAAATTCTTTACCAAAGGATGTGCCATCGTCGACTCTGATGGTATTGAAGTTATTCATGCTGAAAGATATGATAATCTCTATGCAGTGAATTTCACAACTCTAACAGCTTCTCAGCCCATCTGTTTAATCTTAAGGGAAACAAAGGAAGATAGTTGGATAAGGCATCGCAGATTATCTCATCAAAACTTCAAAGATATCAACAAGCTCGTAAGAAGAAATCTCGTCATTGGTCTACCAGAACTGAGGTTTGACAAGGATTCTTTGTGCTCCGCCTGTAAAATGGGAAAGATGATTAAAAGTTTCCATAAGGACAAATTTAAATCTTCTTGCAAATCTCCGCTCGAAATGATTCACATGGATCTGTGTGGACCGATGCGGGCTCAATTGTTAGGAGGGAAAAAGTATATTATGGTAATGATCGACGAATATTCCAGATATACGTGGCTGGAATTTCTAAAAGCCAAGTCTAATACCCTGGAACTGATTATCAGATTTATAAAGCGCATTCAAGTTCTTCTACAACTTCTTGTGCAGAAGATTCGAAGTGACAATGGCAAAGAGTTAAAAATGAGACCCTTCAAAGTTTTTTACACTCTGTCGGGATTTCTCACAGTTTTTCTATCGTTCGAACTCCGCAACAAAATAGAGTTGTTGAAAGAACAAATCAAACATTGGTTGAAGTTGCTCGCACAATGCTTGCATACTCCGGCTTACCTCTTTATCTGTAGGTTGAAGTTGTATCTACTGCATGCTTCACATAAAACCGAACGATCATTATCAAAAGACTAAATAAAACTGCTTATGAGATAATCAATAAACGAAAGCCTAATGTTAAATTCTTTCATGTTTTCGGTTGCAGATGCTTCATGCTGAATGGCAGAGACAATCTAGGGAAGTTTGATAAAAAGGCTGATGAGGGTTGCTTTCTTGGATCTTCTATCAAGTCAAAAGCCTTCAGAGTCTACATCAAGCGGACTAAGATTGAAATAGAAAGCATCAATGTTAGATTTGACGAGTCATCGACTTCTGAACAACACGGTTCAGGACTCAATCTGCAACAATTAGCTTCTACACAAATCAGTGTAGAACCTGTACCATAAAATAGGACAATGAATTCAAACTCCACCGTTACATTAAATTTAAATTCATTGTTTAAAGACGCATTTGAATTAACTTGGGATATTTTTGTAGAATTTGAGCTTTCGGATACACCCAAAGTTAATGAACCAGTGGTCCCGATTTCGTAGCAAATCAAAATATAAGAACTCACATTGGGTTTAGGGACGAAATGCTTCGGGGAGTTGAAAATAAGCATAGATCCAGAGATTTC
This sequence comes from Cynara cardunculus var. scolymus, assembly GCF_001531365.2. NCBI lineage: Eukaryota > Viridiplantae > Streptophyta > Magnoliopsida > Asterales > Asteraceae > Cynara > Cynara cardunculus. The sequence continues at coordinate 25,878 of NW_020202897.1, forward strand.
CGAATAGGTTGTAAGTTACACAACTTTCTAGACCATCTGAAGTTGGTTGTTCAACATCAAATTATATTTAAGCAAAAGTTGTTGAAGTTACTGAAACTGAGCTTGTTCAAGCTGAAGCACAGACTCAACCTGAGATTGTTCAACCTGAAGTTGTTCAATCAGAGTTTTCTCAATCAGAAGCTGAATCAATGACTCAACCCAAAATTGTTCAACCCGATGTTGATCAATTTGAGTGTACCTACTGATAAAGTTGAACACTAAGAAGTACAAGCTAAAATACAAGTTGTAAATGACAAGTATGATGATCAGAACAACTTAACTGGTGTTCAACCCTTACCATGTACACACAAATGAACTAAATATCATCCTCCAATGCAAATAATTGGTAATGTGAGTTCAAGAGTGCAAGCATGATCTGCAACCGCAAACAAGTGTCTTTTCGTCAACTTTCTAAGTGCTATATAGCCTAAGAAGCCATCTAAGGCATTGCAAGATCCATATTGGATTAATGCTATGCAAGATAAACTTCGAGAGTGTGAAAGAAACCAAGTTTGGAGACTGTTGGTCCCAAAAGGGTCTACAAGAATACTAAACAGTTTGTAGAAGGGGGGGTGAATACAAACACAATTTTCAAATTTAAAATATATATTGAT
>NW_020202898.1:0-2202 GCF_001531365.2 Cynara cardunculus var. scolymus
TTCCTTGAATACCACGAGCATTGTTAAATGTAAAGACCTTTCTTCACTTTCAATTGTAGTTAGTGGAATTGCATTTTAATTTTAAATTTGATAAGCTAATAAGTTATGGTAAATTGTCTTCTTCAATATACATCCCACCATTGCGCCGGTATAGAACTAAAGGATGGTATAAGGTTGGGATGATATGGAATTGTTGGAAGAAATATGTTCATTGGTTACTGTTTTGGGACTGGTTGTTTCATCAAAAGTATTGAAGTATATGGTTTCAATATTAATAGCATGGAGAGCATGGTTGCAGTACAATCAACTACCTTTCCCATCTTGGCTTTCTGCCTCGAAACCTGACTGCTATTTTAAAGGCTGTGAATACTTGGATGAACCTAAATTTGGGATTGAATGGAGCTAACATATTATGTCTGGTTCTTAGGTTTTGTCACTGGTGTTACCTCATCCAAAATCAAGTTCAGAAAAGCTAAAAGGAAAAAGCTGCAATTTTTTTGGAGTATCATTGAGCTCCTATCAAACAGACCATTAGTATGAAGTATTATAGCATGTGCTTGTTATTAACATATTTTGGTTGACTTGTAAAATAATCACACATACTCATGATTCAAGGTTAGACTAATGTTTAAGAATTGTGTTTCACCCGCGCTGCATCGCGCGGGTACACCACTAGTATATATATATATGTTAAAGAAAATCTTAAATCAAAACTTGAAACCCGAATATTACAATATTCCTTCCTTAAAAGAATTCTGTCCCGGAATTCCATTAAGTAAACAAATAAGGATATTTCATCCGTATTTCCGATTCTGATTCGCAGGTGGCATCTGGTGCCTTATGATACCGCCACTGAACCTTTACTAACCCAATCTCTTTGTTTTGTAACTTCTTTACTTTGTAATCAGTAATATGTTCAGGGGTTTCTTCAAAGCATAATCTTTCATCTACTTTAATCTCAGGTAATGGTACTGCCACATCTGGACTTATTAGATACTTCCTCAAATTTGATACATGAAACGTGTCATGAATTCCACTTAATTCCAAAGGAAGTTCTAATTTGTAAGCCACTTCCCCAATCCTTTCAATAATAAGGAATGGTCCAACGTACCTTGGACTTAACTTTCTCTTTTTACCAAAACGTAACATTCCTTTCCATGGCGATACCTTTAACATTACTCTATCACCCACTTGAAATTCAATCGGCTTCCGACGTTTATCTGCATAACTTCTTTGTCTATCTTGTGCGGCCTTCATTCATTCTCGTACTACTTCGATTTTATCTGCAATTTGCTGATCTAACTCAGGCCCAGCTAACTGTTTTTCACCTACTTCATTCCAACACAAAGGAGTTTGACATTTACGTCCGTACAGTACCTCGAAAGGTGCTGCTTGAATACTTGAATGGTAGCTATTGTTGTATGCAAATTCCACCAAAGCCAAATGACTATCCCATGATCCTCCAAAATCAATGACACATGCTCTCAACATATCTTCTAAAGTTTGAATAGTTCGTTCACTTTGTCCATCAGTCTGAGGGTGATATGTTGTACTTAGCTTAATTTGCGAACCCATTTCTCTTTGGAAACTCTTCCAAAACATGGATATGAACCGACTATCTCTATCAGAAACAATTGACAGAGGAACACCATGTCGTGTAACTTCCTCATCAATGTATAGTTTTGCCAATCTTTCCATTGGATAAGATTCTTTCATAGGTAAGAAGTGTGCAGATTTAGATAACCGATTTACAATCACCCATATAGCATCATACCCTTTCGATGTTCTCGGCAATTTGGTCATGAAATCCATAGTGAAATGATCCGATTTCCAAACTGGAATTTCTAAAGATTGCAACTTACCATAAGGGCGTTGGTGTTCAATCTTTACTTGGAGACATGTCAGGCATTGCTCAACATGTTTAGCAATATCTTTCTTCATACCTGGCCACCAAATATGTTGCTTCAAATCCCGATACACTTTATTTGTACCTGGATGTATCGCAAAATGTGACTTATGAGCCTCACTCAAAATACGTTTTCAGAGATCACCATAGCATGGTACCYAAATTCTGTTTTGAAACTTCCAAAATTCTCTGTCATCTCTCACTAGATCAGATATTAATCCACCCAATCTTTCCTGTTTGATCTTATCCTCTTTCATTGCCTCATGTTGAAATTCTCGTAACTCTTCTTGAATACT
>NW_020202898.1:3716-5627 GCF_001531365.2 Cynara cardunculus var. scolymus
TTTTCATTACAGACTATATTGGCTTGGTTTTTAGCTAACCAATCCATGCCTATAATTATATCAAATTCCCTTAAAGGCAAAAGAAATAACTGTATAGGCACTTCACACCCTTCTATACTTTTGAAACATTCATCTATCTTTTCCTTAATTGAAACTTCACTATCGTTTGCTGTTTCCACAATTAGATCCTCACTCAACGCTTTAGATTCTAAACGTGCACAGTTAACAAACGATCGTGACACAAAAGAATGATTTGCACCTGAATCAAATAAAACTTTGGCACATACTGAATTAACGAGGAATGTACCTGTTACCACTTCAGGGTGCTCTTCCGCCTCGCCTCTCGTCATCTGAAAGACTCTCCCTTTTGCATTAGACTCTGCCTGTCTTATCCCTCCCCGTCCACTTGGACTAACACGATTATCCATTTGCCCACTACCTGTTGGCACATACCCAGATCCTTGACCCCCAGAGTATCCAGATCCCCGACCTCCAGCAAAACCAAACCCTCGACTCTTTGCTTGCGGACAATCGGCATTTACATGTTGAGATGAATTACAAGTAAAACACCTCCGCGTCATCCGACAGTCTCGGGCTATATGTCCTAGTTCTTGACATTTAAAGCATACTCGAGATTCTGTACTGCAATTTTCCTGATGTATCTTATGACATCGGGTACACGCCCTATCAGCAAACCTTAAGACTGGTAGATTCAAATTTTCCATAAACCTCGGTCTATGGAAATCAGTTACTGTAACTTCCCCCTTTCTTTTCTCCCCAACCTTTTCTTGTGGTTGTCGATTAATGTCTTGTTCTAGAATTTTAGCTGCATCAACTGCCGCTTGAAATGTTGTCGGATTCCTGGATATTACATATTTCCGAAGATTCGACTCCAATCTCCAAATATACTTTCTCACTCTACTGTTTTCAGATATTATATAGGCTTCAGCAAACCTAGATTGTTCCATGAAAACTTCTGTATACTGGCGTACTGACATGTTTCCTTGTTCAAGACGAAGGAAATCATCTTCCAACTTTCTTATTGCAGCTTCAGGACAATACTGCATTTTAAACTTAACCACAAATTCTTCCCAAATCATGGTTTTCAAAATATTCGGATCCGAACTAGACAGGACTTCCCACCAGTATAAAACACTTGATCTCAGACGTGACACAGCAAACATAACTTTATCCTCTTCTGTACTTCTACTGATTTGCAGACTCAACTCTATTTCCTTAAGCCAACACATAGCTTTAACAAGATCATGCTCACCAGAAAACTTAGGATGTTTACAAGCAAGAAAATTTTTGATATCTCCTCCTTTTTGTACTGAGGATGAAGTAAGGGGTACAGATGTATCAGTTACCGGTGTACTAGCTCTGGCTTCCTCCTGATAATCAGGATTTCTTACCACTTCTATATTATTTTGGGTTCTACGTCCCAACAAACTCACAAAACTTTCTTGGAACTTTCCCAATTCTGCTACTAACATTTCTTGGGTAATAAATCCGGGATCAGGAACATTGTGTCTACCCCTTGCTCTTCCTCTTCCATGACCAGACATTGAACTTTCTTGAGCCGACAGTTCATGTTCTTGTCTAATACCTCTACCTCTTCCTCGACCCTTACTACAACTTCGCGTTTCTATCGTCATCACATTTTCTGGGTCCACTCCTTATGTTACGTTTCTTCTTCCCTGACCTCTTCCATAACCAGTAGAGATCCTTTCTGATTGATTGGGATTATCTGCCATTTCTCAGTATATGGATTTTTCTGTCACATTTAAACACACATGATTATTCTCATAATCACAATATAATAATASATTTATCCTCATGTCTATTCATAACTCAGATTATAYCARTCATATAATCTATCTTTCTCATAATAGGTTCAGCTATAACATATTC
>NW_020202898.1:7252-12581 GCF_001531365.2 Cynara cardunculus var. scolymus
CATGGGATAAGGGTGGCATATCAAGGAGAGGTGTACCATGGGATAAGGGTGGCATATCAAGGAGAGGTGTACCATGGGATAAGGGTGGCATATCAAGGACAGGTGTACATTTGGATATAAGGGTGGCATTTGTATGTGTGATTGTATAATATAACTCTTCCTATTATATTCTTTAAGATTACCGTGTTCTGGAATCTTTATCTCTTTGTGATTTAAAGATTTAGGATCAAGGTTCTTATTGGAAATCATAGTCTGGATGTTATTGAGGAGAAAATATCAGGTTTGGCCTGAATCTTTATTTAAACCTTGTTTTGATTTGAAAAGGTTTAAAAGTGGCATTATGTGAAACCTGATTGGTTTTGAGGTATGGGATTGTATAGCTGAATGCTTTGCTTGGCAAGTGAAAAGAATATAGTATTATGTCTCTATTCATTCATATAATTGTTATATATATGAAAGGATGTTTTTCATAATGGTTTTTGGTGATTTTAACCATGCAATAACATAAATAAGGTATCTCACTAGACCTTTCAGTCTAACCCTCGTTTTGTGATTTTTAACTATGTGTTGCAGGAAGTTCAGACAGTAAGGGAAARGGGAAGATTTAATATTTTCCTATATGTATTTCTACTTGAAGATCTGCTTTAATGTATAGTTTTGATTGATTAGTACAAGTGATGTATTATAATTTTTGGACCTTGTATTTGGTCATATTAGATTCTTCTACTAAGGTACCTGAATGGAATGATATCAAGTATTTCTTTTATATGAAATAAGTGTTACATGCAATGTGTGGTTTGGGGGTGTTACACGGGTGGATTGAATATTATGATCGATGGGCTTCATCCAAAATTATGGATTTAAGATTGCCAATCTTAGGTATCCAAACCTTGTCTCCCAAATAATACACTCCATCTGACTTCAGTTGAAACTTAGTCTTTATGTGGTGTAGGGCCACATTCTTCAAATTCTCCTTCTCTAATGCTTCCTTTTGATCCTTGAGAATTTGTGCCTTCAGACTTGTGTTTACTATTGCTCCCAAAGCCCTCACCCTTGTGGGTTTCACTATTTCCTTCCTACTTAGAGCATCGACTACCACATTTGCTTTGCCGGGATGGTACTTAATTTCACAGTAGTAATCACTAAGTAGTTCAACCCATCTTCTTTGTCTCATATTTAACATCTTCTGGTTGAGGATGTGTTGAAGGCTTTTGTGATTAGTGAACACAGTGCCCTTGGTACCATAAAGGTAGTGTCTCCAAATCTTAAGTGCAAATACTACGGCTCCCAATTCTAGGTCATGCATAGTATAGTTCTTCTCGTGCACTTTGAGTTGCCTTGAGGCATATGCAATGACCTTATCTTTTTGCATTAGTACGCATCTGAATCCTTGATGTGATGCGTCACAATATACCACAAAGTTTTCTAAACCTTCTTGTAAAGATAAAATAGGTGCATTACATAGTTTATTCTTAAGAGTCTTGAATGCCTCTTCTTGTTTTTCTCCCCAAACAAACTTCTTGTCTTTTTGAGTTAAACCTGTGAGTGGTTGCGCATTTTTTGAAAAATTCGCAATGAATCGCCGATAGTAGCCTGCCAAACCAAGAAATTGATGAATTTCCGTCGGCGTTCTTGGGGCTTCCCATTTCTTTATGGCCTCAATCTTCGCAGGATCCACTTGAATCCCTTTTTCATTAACCACGTGACGAAGAAATTGTACTTCACGAATCCAAAATTCGCATTTGGAGAATTTTGCATACAATTTCTGGTTCCTAAGTAGTTCTAATATCATTCTCAAGTGTTGCTCATGATCCTTCTTACTTCGTGAATAAATTAGTATGTCGTATGTGAAAACGATTACAAATTTATCGAAGTATGGTCTGCAAACCCTATTCATCAGATCCATAAAGGCCGCCGGTGCATTGGTTAACCCGAATGGCATAACCAAAAATTCGTAATGACCGTACCGGGTCCTAAATGTCGTTTTGGGGATGTCCTCTTCTCGAATTCTCACTTGATGATATCTGGATCGTAGATCGATCTTTGAAAAGTATACAACACCTTCGAGTTGATCGAATAAATCATCGATTATAGGAAGAGGGTATCTATTCTTGATGGTCATCTTATTAAGTTCCCTATAATCAATGCACATTCGCATTGACCCATCTTTCTTTTTGACGAATAGAACTGGTGCACCCCATGGTGAGAAACTAGGTCTTATGAATCCTTTATCCAATAATTCTTGGAGTTGACCTGACAATTCTTCCATTTCTGATGGAGCCAATCGGTATGGTGCTTTTGCCACTAGGGCAGCTCCAGGGGTTAAGTCGATACCGAATTCGACTTGTCTTGATGGGGGTAGTCCTGGTAAATCGTCGGGAAATACATCAGGAAACTCCCGAACTACAGGGAAACCATCAACACATTTCTCTTTGACCTTCTTATCAATAATATGTGCCAAAAATGCAACATGATTCTTCTTTAAGTACTTTCGCATCTTCATGCATGATACTATCCTAATTTTTCAATCTGACTCATCTCCTCGAATTACAATTGAGTCACTTCCTTCTTGAGGAATTCGGATAACCTTTTCCGAACAAACTATTTCAGCTCTATTTTTGGATAGCCAATCAATGCCTATAACTATATCAAAACTTCCTAGCTCAATCGGAATAAGATCTATGCTAAAATCGTTTTCGGCTAAACTTAGAGTGCAGTCCATGATTATGTCCCTAGCTCTAATTTCTTGACCATTGGCAAGTTCTATTATGTAAACTTCTATCAACCTTTGAGGCTTTATGTTAATCTTTGGCTTAAAATCTCATGATACAAAACTTCTATCTGCTCCTAAAGCAAATAATACTGATGCAAATTCATTATTCAAAAGAAATGTACCTGTAACCACATTTGGATCATGCCTAGCCTCCTTTGCTCCGATCTCAAATGCTCGGCCCTGTGCTTGATTTTGGTCGGTTTTGGTTACCATTTTTTCCTTGTTTTCTTCTTGGACATACATTCCTCATATGATCTGGACTTCCACATTCATAACATAATCGCTTTTGACAATCCTTTGCAAGATGACCCCTTTGGTGGCATCTTTGGCAAGTGGCGCAATTTCCGTAGTGCGGATATTTACATTTATTGCACTTGGGTTTGTTTCCTCATTTTACTACTTGGGTCTGTACTCCAAAATTTCCTACCATTTTCCTATTCTTGTCATATCTTCCCCCAGATCTTTGGCTCCTATGTTTCTCTATCTTTCTCTTTCCTTGGCAAATTCTCTAGATCGAACAGCATTATTTGTACGTTTGGTAGCAATATTTATTGCCTCTTCAAGGGTCTTTGGATTCGCCAAGGTAATGTTTCCTCTAATCTCCAGAGACAAACCCCAAATATATCTCTCAATGCAGACTTCCTCCGGTGTCACTAGATGTGGTACTAGATTTGCTAACTCATGGAATCGAGCTGTATATGCAGCTATATTTTCCCCTTTCATTTCATGATTCCATAACTCCATTTCTAACTTTTGGAGTTCACTTCTTGGGCAGTATTCATTCTTGAGTAGTTTCTTAAATTCTTCCCAAGAAAGTTGGTTAGCCGTTTCCCGACCCCTAGTTTGCACTAAAGTATTCCACCATGTCAGTGCCCGGCCTTGTAGTAAGAATGCAACATATTCTACCTTGTTTGCCTTAGTGCATTTACTGATATGGAGAACAGATTCCATACCCTCTATCCAAGTCAATAACACTACAGCCCCCTCAGTTCCCTGGAATTCTTTTGGGTTGCAGGATCTGAAGGATTTATAGGTGCATTCCCTGGGTGTTCTAGGCTTAGAATTGGTTGGTTGGTTAGCGTTCAGTCCTGCCGCTACCTGGCTGACAATGTTGGGGAGTGCGGCCAAGAGTTGTTCTGACACGAGTCGTGCAACTTCAGGGTTTTCTCTTCTTGGCGGCATTTTCTAGAACCTAAGTCGAAAGGGAATCTCGTCATTTTTATGGCAATAACATTGATAATAATTTCTAGTCATCTAATAAGCCAGAGGATATTCATCTTGAGGATAACATTTAAACATTTTCATTATCGAACAGAATAATTTTTATATTCAACCATGGCTTGATGAAGATAAGCATTTCTCAAAAGACGTCATAAGTTCATAGTTGTTTACAGTCCATCAAAACAAGATCTTAGGTTTCGATGCAAAAGAGTAAATATCCTATCACTAGTCAACATTCCTAGAGTAACATCCATCCAATCAGCATTCCTAGCATCAACATCATCATCCCACTCACTACCAGGCACTTGTACAATCTCCTAATCTCCCGTCTCGTAGCAATGACGACATCCGAGTTTCTCATCATACGTTGGTGGTGCATTTCCATTACATCAGATAGGTTGTTCAAAATGTGGTGGTGATATCCCAACCGGGTCTGGTGAGTTTGAGTCTCTGATGCGATTCTCTGCACCCACTCTCATTCAGCCAGATTCATGCCCTTAGTGTAGGATGCAGGTACTCCGGTCACTACCTGAGAGGTTCTGCTCCCATGATGTGGTTGGGATGACTCCCCTCTAACTCTAGTGGAATTCTCAAAAGTCTCCCACCGAGGTAGTGGAACATTTTTCGTAGATGTGACTCTAATCCTTGGACCATGAAAGGTTTGAGGTGGAATATCGGGCACTGGCTCCGATGGGGGCAATATGGATGCAGGTGATGAAGCAGGTGTCTCGCTAGTTGCTGTGTCCTCATGCTCATATGGGTCTACCTCTTCATTGATGGATGAGTTCCTTCTAGAACGACGAACCACATAACCGGATTTGTCTGCCGAATATTCATTAGGAGCAGATGATGACATAGTGATCTGCGATATTAACAATCTTAATTACGAAATGTACCTTCTATAAGTGCTTAATGTTATAACAAAAGCTTCTAAGCAAGGCTAAGGGTGGCAATCAAGCTTGAGCCTCTGGATAGCCAAAGTCTCTGGTTGCATTACCAGACTTAGAATTTTTTTGGGTTCTAGTTCATCGGTCCTCTGGTTTAACTTACATACTTAGAAAAGTAATGGGTTTCTCGTCCATCGGTCCTCTGGTTCCACATACACACTTAACAAACTCATGGAATTCTATTTCATCGGCCGTTGGTTCAACATCCATACTTAGAAAAACAATTGATTTCTCGTCCATCGGTCCCCTGGTTCCACATACATACTTAGCAAATCAATGGAATCCTGTTTCATCGGCCGCTGGTTCAACATCCATACTTAGAAAAATAATGGATTTCTCATCCATCGGTCCTCTGGTTCCACATACATACTTAGCAAATCAATGGAAT
>NW_020202898.1:13128-20011 GCF_001531365.2 Cynara cardunculus var. scolymus
TTCTAACCAGCGCTTCTGGTTCGTCTAAGGCGATGGATATTCAAAATTTATGCAAAGACACACAATCATGCTTTTCACAACAATTTCTTAATTGGAGCATATTTTTAATACAACCGATTAAGTTCTTTATCATATGTAAATTAAACCTAGGTGATCGGGCTTTGTTTAATTGACATATCATAATGTGACCCGTTTTGTATATATATATATATATATATATATATTTAAATCACTTGAAAACTGTTTTGAAAATATTTGGTTATAGTTGTGGTTTTTTTTAAGGAAAAACCGTTGTTCTCTATAACTGAGGCTTTGATACCAAATCTGTCACACCCCGTTAAAGCGGAAACACGAGATGTAGCAGGTAAGCGTGTCACAACAACAGATAATAAATAACACCATAAGTTTTACAAGATTACTTCCATAACCAAGTTGGTGTTTGAATAATTCAAAACAAAGTTTACAAAATACACAAAATCATTGTTGTTACAAATATGCTCCAAAAACTTCACTTCTTTACTTATTTCCTGAAAAGCATGAAACATAAAACAACGTCAACTACAAAGAGTTGGTGAGTTCATAGGTTTTCATATGCACAAAAATATTTACAATGCATAAATCAATTCTTGCAAACTAATATATAAACTTGCATACGATAAATGTAAATCTATAACGATGTTTAAAACTTGAGACGCTACTGAACCTTTCCTGACCAATGTGCCCCATTATTTTACGAACGACCATATGTAGCCCGTATACTCACTTAGGTCCCACAGTTCGTAGGAGTACTTATTCAGCGGTGGTCCAAATTCCACATGATTAGACTAATAAAACGTAGGTAAAGTGCACCCCTTTCTGGGTGGGACTGTCAACACAATAGCGGCTATCCACAAATACCATGGCTCGGGGACATGCCCGAGCTAACAAGTAGCATTTACGGACGGGGAATTTATTTGGAAATATACTCTCAAGTACATCAATTTATCATTTATATCATAGTGCAAAACAGTCAATATTTCATGACATAAACAAATATTGACTAAACAGTTCTTTAGTCCAACAGTTTCATAAATAAACAATATAGTTTGCATAACTTCATGCTTTTCCCCCAGTTTAAATAAACAAAAAGCATTAAAAGTGGGGCCGTGAATACTCACTTGTTTGCTGTTTTGAATATCCAAGAGCTTGACAATGCTTGAAGCTCTAATCGTCCACCCTAGACTTTCCTAAACAGTCCAACATCCAGAAATTAGATCACCTATAGGTTCTCGATAAAGATAAAGTTAAGTATGTCTTATGTAATGCCATTGAGTTTTCATGATTTAAAGCTGATACGTATATCATTTGCTCTTTGAAATAGTCCAATATTTTATATCCAAGTCTTCAACACATGAAGAAACACTTGGACATAATATAAATTCTAAATCTGGAATTTTTGGTCTCACAAATCACTGTCAAAAGGAACCTTCCATAACTCTTTTTTAGTCCAAATTTTTATATCATCAATAATAATGAGTTAAACAGATTCTTCCCGAATATCAAGAATTTTGAATGGGTTTAAAGCACTCATTAATACCCTATAACTTTGACTGATACAGTCTCCAAAACATATTGCACACTCTTTGAGTGACGGCCATTTCGGGGGTCTAAACTCATCATTTGTCAGTGATTTTAACTTTATTTTTAAGCCAACACATAAGGCTAACTTCCAGAAAAAGAATCACCCATTTTCATTGAGTTTAAAGGAGATGTGACCGTTTTAAAATGCATGCAAGATTCTATCAGCATTGCTGTTTTTGCACCATAATCTTGTATCAAGAACTTGAAGGCTCAAAACGTAATATTTTTTAGCGAGTGTAGTTGCATTAGAAAGATAACTCACTAAAATAATTTATAGAAAAAAAACCATTTTGGAGGAATAACCAGAGAGATATGGTCGTCCAAAGTAGGTTTTACCTACTATCAAGTGTGTTGTTGCACACTTATTTTGTTCTAAACATTTGAATGTTCTAAACATTTGAAGGTTCAAAACTTCTTCATTTTACATGATTCTAGTTGGAAAAGAATCATAACTCATCAAAGTACGTTTTAAAAGAAAAATCAAAACATTTGGACTTTTATTTTGAAAGATACAGTCGACACAAGTGCTAACAGAATCTGTCAGTTTTCAAAATACATCTTTTAATGATTAAATTCCACATGCAATGTGGTTTTATCCTACTTTCTTAGAGTTCTAAGTTTGTGAATCATATATTATCATCATTTTGAAGACATTTTCATGTCTTTGATGTATAATCTACTCTTTTGAATTCTCCAGAAAATTTAATTACAAAAATCAAGAAGAAGGTATAGGAAATGAGAATATTTGTTATTATACAAAGGTAAGATAACTAGTCTATTACCTTTTGCTTGAAATCTTGAATATTCTTCAAGATTGACAGATTTTTAATGTTGTTTGAAGATGAAATCGGCTGGAGGGGTATGGTTTAAAGAAAGAGAGGTTAGCGAGAGGATAGTTTTATGCAAAATGTGGATGAAAAATGGGAGTTTTCAAAGAATATGGAATATTTATATGTGGGTTTAAAGAAAGGAAATGGGCTGGCCTTATTAGAGCCCAAGTTGTGAGTCCCAAACAATGATCAATCTTCAATAAAGCTTCATAATCATGGCAGATCTGATAAATCTTCAAAAACACATAGAGAGAGTTGAGAGAGAAAGTCAAATGCTCTAAAAGTGGTCAAACTTCACTTTACGTAATATGATTTTACAATGAGCTCTTCCTTTCAATTACAAGACAAATACCCTATTTATAGGGTCAAACTACTAAACAAGGTCAAAGTCAAACTCCTATAAGAAAAGTCAAACACGATGACTTTTACAATTATAGACAATATTTAACTTTCAAGACGAATACAATTTAATAYTGATTTTCAGTCCTAACATTCTCCCCCTTTGTATTCAGACTTGAAAGAAATTTTGCACTTTGAGTCTTGTTTGAACTTTTAAACTCTAAGCACATTATGACTTCTTCAAAAACAAACTTCAACTTGAAATCTTCAGGCAATTATCTGTTGAGTAAGATCTTCTAACAATCTTCCCGTCGAATGTAGAATCGGGATGATCTTCTCTTTTGACAATGTAGAACAGTAATTATCAGAAACAATGTACAAGATGTGATCTTCAAAGGATCTTCAGACAACAAATCCCAAACTTTTTCTTTGGTAAACTTTTGAAACGTTGATCTTCTCATTCAAAAACTCTCAGTCGTTGTAGCATCAGAATAATCTTTTGTAATCATCTCTAGTCGCACTTCTTTTAAGTCTTTTGCCAATTTCGAAGTTACTCCCCCTTGATCTTTACATCAAATTCCCTTTAAAATGTTCAGAAATGAATATTTCATTCATTATTACATAATCCCCCTTATGATGAAATAAGAATCATCCCATCATACACAAGAATGAATGAAATTTTCACGTAAGCCGTCAATTCATGAAGTAGTAAGTAGATCTTTGCAAATCCACTTATTTAATCTTTTCAGATTAAGGAAATGGGAAGATAACATCCAATTTCAACGAATGAAATTGTTTTCAATCTTATAGAAAGATTGGCCTGTGAGTATAACAAATATACTCAATACAACAGATATACTATATATATGAGACTTTTTGATGCTCATCTCACCTGGTCTTCCATTCAATCATCGATAGCCTAATAAAAGCATATCTATGAATGTTTTGGCAAAATAACATATAAAATGCTAAATCTGTGTAGTGTAGAAGGATAAAGCAACGTATGCTTCTGTGTAGTCTCAAAAAGATAAACCATGTGGACTACACAAATTTATCAGACTCAATATGTGATCAAAAGGACTTGAAGGGGGGATATATATCATTTTGATTCAATATCAACTTTCTCCGAATGAGAAATTGATAGATGATGAGCTGCGTGCCCCAAATGTTATTGAAACATTTATCTGTTGAGAGATAAATGAGTAGTTGGTGGGGTTGTGACAAGAATTGGCCTGGGCTTTGCCTTTTTCAATATTAGTCTCCAAARAATCGAGAACTAATAGATTATGTGGTATGCCCGAATTTTGTAAGTTTAGAACAGGATTCTCATTTTCTTTTAATCCTAACACAACTATCTTCAATTCTTTTAGCTCACAACAACTACCCCTCTCATTTTCATTTTAATCTCGGCACACAAACCCTTTTGTATCTAAGCTCACTCAGATATGGTTGTCCTCTTGGGTAGGTCTGTCGATTTTGACATTCCGTAGAGGTATTTCTGATAAGCACTCATTCTCTCCTAAAATAGTATGCTCAGTTGATCACAATGGTTGATCAAAATATTATTTCCTTAAAGCACAATGATCAAATAAGATAAACAATTGATCAAGAAATTTGGCTTTAAGGACAATTAACGAAAGAATGATGCGACAACGATCCGATTATTCAGTATATATGAGAGAAATGAATGAAGATCTGTAAAAACAAGTATACAAATTCTGATATTAAAAAAAATTGAATGTATATCAGTCAGAATTTTTTTTCAGAAAAACAATATTTGAATACAAACGAGTGTATTATCACCAAAAAAGATTTTCGTATAAGAGACGTGATAATAACAGTTGAAGAATAGCTGAAACAGGTATTGGAGTTATGTACGGTGAGAAATTACACAAGTAAAATCTCAGGAATACCTGTTCAGAAAATATACTCGTTAAAAAAATAATTTTCCAAAAACATTTATTGAACTTTCTAGAGACTCCCCCTAGATAGTAGATTATTGTAATGATTCAGTTAAGCTCAAAAAAAAATTTACATAAAACATTTTAAGTACGGGTTCTAAACTATGTGTTTAGAAACCACACTCAGTAAAGCACGGGTCCTGAACTGAAATGTTCAGAAGCCTCATTTGAAATAAATTACAACCCCTCCTGCATTGGTGTATCACTGAAATGATATTCTGATCAGCACAAAATTGACACACCTGCAAAACCAGATTAAGTATATTTTGGTACCCAAATGAATTTGGGTCCTATTATGTTAGTATCAGGTTGGGGTATGTTGAAATTTCCAAACCATTTATTTCTATAAGATATTTTCTTTTCAGCACTATTAACAGGATGATTATATACATAATCATACTTGTTCTTACCTTTCCAACTGTTCTGATAGCTGTTATCTCCATGCCACCTGTTGAACCTTTTGTTATTGACAAAATTATTGGTTCAGCATATTGAGCACATAATTCTTCTCTTGCTAAGATTGATCAGATCATTAGTGGATCTCACAATACAAGGAAGATTGTTAGTAACAACAGAGTTTTGAGATAAAACAGATTCAGACTTATTGACCCAAATGCTTTTAACCTTTGAAGAGTAATTGGGTGATCCAATTACATACCCTTGATAATACTGATTAGAAGAATGAGAATAGTTCTTAGAAAAAGTATATTTAGGACTACTTGAATAACTGTTCAATTTGAAACAGTCATAAAAGCTGGTTTTACACTGAGAAGGAGAACCAGTTGAGCTTTGAGCACACGAAAAGTCTTTTACTCTTTGTAAAAGCTGGTCTCTTTTAGAAGTAACTAAATCAAATTTAATTTTAAGTTCAGTTCTCATCTTCATCTCAGTTTCAAGGCATGTCCTTAGATCAGACAATTTGCTTGTAGTGTCCAGGAGTTTACCTTCTAACTCCTTCTGTAGCATTTCAAACTTTTTCTTYTGATTTATTAACTCTCGTTTCTCTTCATCTGAGCTACTCTTTTCATTCTCCGAAGCGATGTCAAACCACTTTTTCTTATTAGCAAGTTCTTTAGCCACTTCGTCTAAAGCCTTTTGATTTAGATCAATGCTTTCAGACAATTGTAATTGACTCTGACAGTGTTCGGAGATCTCTTTTTTTTCTTTATCATTCTTGGCTCGTTCCAAGATGATTAGCTGCTCAAAATCCGAGATTTGCTTTAACAGCATCTTTGCGTTTAGCTCGAGAGAATTTATCTTATTTTCATAAGATACACTTTCAGCTCCAAACTTTCTTTCTAGTTCAATCACCATATTCTTCTCTTTCTCAAACTCTGTTCTTTCAACATTCAAACTCTTTTCTACTTTCAGAAATTTCTCCTGTCACACCCCACTAAAGCGGAAACAGGAGATGTAACAAGCAAGCGAATCATAGCAACAGTTAATAAATAACACCATTCCGAGTCATGGAAAAACAAATCAAGTTAATCGACATAACCGAAATTAGAATGAATACAACTTTTCTCAAAATACTTCAATTTCGGACTTAATCGATCTTGCCATGAGTATGCTCCCAAAACATATTCAACCGACCTTACTTAAATCCTGAAAAGCATGAAATGAAATAAAACAAGGTCAACTACAAAGAGTTGGTGAGCTCACGGGTTTCCAAATGCATGAAACATTTTAATGCATAAACCAAATATTTGCAAACTTATGCGAATTCTTTGCACTTAATAAATGTAAATCTTTCACGATGTAAAACTTGAGACGCTACTGAGCCTTGCCTGACCAACTTGCCCCATTAATTTACGAACAACCATAGGTAGCCCGTACACTACTTAGGTCCCACAGTTCGTAGAAGTACTAATTCAGCGGTGGTCCAAATTCCACATGATTAGACAAGAAACATAGGTAATGTGCACCCCTTTCTGGGTGGGACTGTCAACACAATACCATGGCCCGGGGATGTACCCGAGTTAACAAGTAGCGTTTACGGACGGGGACTTTTATTTGGAAAATATACTCCCAAGCACATCAATTTAGCATTTATTCCAAGTGCAATAACAGTTAACAAAAATAACTTAGAAAACCCGACTAAGCAGTTCCTTAGTCCAGAGGTTTCAAGCAAAA
>NW_020202898.1:20326-25272 GCF_001531365.2 Cynara cardunculus var. scolymus
AACCTTCCAAAAATCCACCTAATGACATCATTTTAAGTCATCCAAAACAATGATGACAGCCGTCAATTTCTAATATCAAGAATATTTAAGTGGGTTTGAGTCTCTTCTTAAATAACCTACAATCTTGAGTCACACGCCTCTGAAATAGATTGCATGCACCAAAAATGACAGCAATGATGGGGAGGGGTCTCAACCTCATCATTTTCAAGAATTTAAACTCTAGTTTGAGCCATCATCCTCGAACAAACTCCAGAAAAATATTTTCCGATTCCATCGAGTTTTAAAGATAATAAATCTGATTAAAGATGCATGCAAGATCCTACCATACTTAAAATATGATCAGACCTCACATGCAAGGACTCTCGCATACTTTCTTAGAGATTAAAGAACATGGATCACAAATTATCACCCTTTCGAAGACATTTGCAGGCCTTCGATGAACAATCTCCCCTCTTTAATTCTCATAAATTTACTGGAGGATCGAGTAGGTGAAGAAGGATGAAAACTTTTGAATTTTTATGAGAATAGGATAGCTCAAATCATACATTTTCTTAAAATCTTGAATAATCCTTAAGAACAACGGAATCCTTTAAGGCTTGCGAGAAGATGAAATCGGCTGGAGGGTGATTGGGTTTAGAGAGAGATGAAAGATTTAAGCTGAGAATTTGGAAATGAGAGTTTTTCAAAGAATGAGGGGTATTTATATGAGGTTTTTTTTAAGGATAAAATGAGCTGGCCTCTAAAGGCCCAAGCCCAAAATATTTTTATATTTGTTTTTCTAAATAATAAAACCCCACTATAATTTATTCAAACAAAACAACTTCATATTAGATTTTAAAACTCCACCCTTTAATAAATTAATTGGCCAATAAAATGGGACTTTGGAAATTTTAATTTTTTTAAATACAAAACTTAAAACATCAACTTTATTTTATTTGAAATATTTCTAAACTATTTGGCATTGCACAAGTTAACTTTGTCACTTACCTGCCGAAACGTGATCTTTTGAACTAATCTTGAGAATTAAGCAAGATGATCTCTAATCATCATAGCTAAATCCTAGGAAGACTTAATTCTCAATAAAGATCCTAAAAAAATAAGGTGCTAACCTGAAATTCCGAAATGACGGATTGTCACATCTCCTTCTCTAAATCCAGTAACTTCTTTAACTCACTCAGATCATTCTCAGACTTATGAAACTTCTCAGTATTATTCCTTGGAGGGTTTTTTTCAACAGAAAATGCACTTCTAACCTCTTGGAGTTTATTGAAAAGATCTTTATTAGCTTTACTCCAAGTCTTCAAATCCTCATCATAATCTTTTCTTACAGAGCTGAGAATGTTCTCAAGTTTTTCAATCTTATACTCAAAGTCTTTTTCGATTCTTTCACATTCTTCTTTATGATCTTTCTTTATATCTTTGATAAATGCCAGATTAGAGTGATTCTCATAGAATTGGTTTACATATTTATCTGTATATTGTTTCAAACTCTTTTCCAACTCTACAACTTTCTCTTTCAAATCTTTATTCTCTCTCTCCCATGAAACTACCATTTTAAAAATAATAAGATTGATCAGATATAGGATCTATGCAGTGAAATCAGAAAAAAAAATCAGGAACAATTAAGCTCAAAAAGAAAAACAAAATAAACACTAAAAAACTGATGAGAACTTAGAAAAACTGTCAAAAATCAGTAAAAACAGTCAAAACTGTTGAAAACAGTTAAAGACAGTTAAAACTGATGAAAAACAGTTTACGCGACAGAAAAATAGTTCAACGATTCTCAAACAGTTAAAACAAAAACCAAAACAGATAAACTATGATCCAAAATAAAAATCTAAAAAAAATTAAAACTCAAAAAAAATACAAGCCCAAGATATCTAATGGTTACAAAACAAGACAAAAGGGATGTCCAAGGTTCACAAGAAATTGGTTAAGTAAAGTAATTCGAGTAACCTTGGGGGTGATTTACCAAAAGAGAACCCTTATTGATGAATTAGTGCACATCTATTACAAATAAGCTTGACTAGGTTGCTAGAAGAGGAGCCTGTAGCTTGCTTGATCTCAGATACACTATTACACTTCACTCTTCTAACTGCAACTTTTAGCTTATCTCTAAATGCAGCAGACTTCTGATCCTTCTATACAAGTAACTTTTTTTTTTAATTCTTTGCCTCTAATGCTTCAACATCATAAGTCACAGCAACCAGTACAGCAACCAATACAAAGCAGTAAATCAACAAGGCTGCTGTGAGTGATAAAGATGAAACAGACAATTAAACAAGTCTGAGAAAATAACAATGAAGCACCTGTCTTGAGCAATTAAGTCAAAAATTAATAACCAAAAATATTTGTTATACTCACTAACACTGAGGTTGAATACACTCCATTCTGCATGTTCTGTGCAAGAACTTCATGCTCTCTAGTCGAAACAGCCAGAACTGCAAATTCAAATTTGGATTACCATGAGAAGTCTGGCTGCATGTGAAAACATCCCCTTCAAACAGTTTGACTCCTGTGATTTATGTTTTTCAAACAAACAATATTCCTAGCTTTGAGAAGCAATCTATACTACTCTGATATTGGGCTGCAATGCATACAGCTGCTGGTATGACTAACGGTTGGACCAATAGACAAAATTCATGGCCCTTCACTCTAGTCCAAGGCCCACCAAGTAAAATGTGAAGTTGTTCCCTTAGAGCAGATATTCGCTGCTCGGACTGATGATTCGGTGCAAATAACTATGAAGCAACTGTTAAATGTTGATCATGCTGCTGCATAAAAAAATATTAGTACAGAATGAAACCAGAATTGAGCTAATCAAACAATCAATATCAAAATAAAAACCAAAAACAGCCACTAAATCAAATGAACCTGATTGAATAAGCGATTTCACCTTGAATCCTTGAAACGAGCGATTTAATCCTTGAAACAGTCAAAGTGATGCAACCAATGACTGATTTACAAAGTCCATAACAGAAATAAAAAATGTTCACTATGACTAAATTGCTCACTATGCAGTTCAAAAAACTTACAAACAACCACTCAAGTTTGTTTTAACTTGGTCAAGACTGCAAACGAAACAAACAGCTTCTATCTAGTCAAAATGCTCACTACTTGGCCAAGAAAATCACTCAAACAGCTCACTTCTTAGCTTGAGATTCAAATCACTCAATACTATCTAACTAAATTGCTTACAAGCAAGGGATGTACGAATCCGCTCAAGAACCCCTCAACCGGTTTAACAGGCGATTTAGACACAAATATGTTCACCAAGTCAAGATGTAAATCGATCACTAGTCCGCTCAACTCTCTTGCATAAATCGCTCACCACATAATTTAATCGCACAAGGGAATCTCTAAATCGCTCACTACTTGTTCTAAATCGCTCAATTGATGACCGTATACGGTCAATCCAAACTTACCTTATGTCCGAATACGATCAAACTGAATTACCTGTGACTGAAATCGATTAACCTTGTCTTCGCTTAAGTGTCCGAATTCGATCAACCTGTTCCTTTGAGCGATAAAGAACTCCGGACAAAATGATATACAGTCGCTTGTGATTTGAGCGATTAAGACCTAAATCATTCAAGTCTTCTGCGATTTACACATTATCCGTTCAAGCTTTGTGCGGAGAACTTCTTAAATCGATTAAGAGGTGGGCGGAGAACTCCCTATACGATGAAGAATGAGTGATGAAGATACCTTGGCTGAGCGATTTAAAATCTGTATAGTGCGATGAAGATGATTTTGACCATGAGTGGTCAATGATGGGCAAATCAGATGGGCATATACGAATGGACTCTAATCCTGGTTGGGCCATTGCACTTTGAGAATTTTTTTTTATTTTTATTAAAATAAGGCCCATTTAAAGTAAAACATAAATATAATTGACAAATACTGATAAAATATCAGTATTAGGTCAAAATTCCAAATTTTTGTTCAATTATTTGTACATTCAAATAAAACTTTTTATAATTTAATTTGGACTTTTATAATATCAACTTTATTTTGTTTGGAGATTTTTAATGAATTTGACATTACATAAGTTAACTTTATCAGTTACCCATCGAAATAGGATTTTCTGAACTATATTTTGTGAACTAAGCCAAATGAAATCTAATCAACATGACTAGATACTAATATAATTCTAAATTTAAAAAAAAATCCTAGAAGATGCTAACCTGACGCCCAAAAATGACGGATGTCACAGTTAGTGTTAGCTCTCATTCCCTTAATGTAAAAGTATAGAAAAAGTAAAACAACAAGTATTGACAGAAGCTGATCTGTTACAGAAGACCACAGAGGACAATCATCAGAAGAAGCTCTTTTGTACAAGGTTAAAGTGACAGAACCTCTGTCTTCATCCACGGAGGTTCTGGAAACTTGTCCTCTGCCAAGACAAAGACGACAGAACCTCTGTCGTGTCTCACAGAGGTTCTGGAAGAAGTTCCTCTGCTACATACGCTTCAAGTCATATCCAGCAGAGCCTCTGTGATGTTTCACAGAGGGTCTGCAACTAGTCTTCTGTATAGATTATCTTTAGCTAGTTTTACTTAGGTCTTTTAGCTGATCGTCTCTTCCACGTGATCTTGTCTGTAATCTGTTTCAGATGAACGACTTAGATTTAATTGCTTTAGGTCGTGTCAGGAAACGGTTATTTGCTTGTATAAATAGCTGTGTAGGCCTTTGTATTTTGTGAGTTTCCAGATTTGTAATCGTCGACATTTTCAATCAATTGAAAATCATTTGAAGCAATTCTCTTTGTGTTCTTTATTTGTTCTTCATTGTGTTCTTASTGTTTCTACCTGTTTGATTAATATTGTTTTCGCTGCTCTACTACTGTCAAACCGATCATTTAAGTAAGTTTTAGTACCAAGAATTGAGTTATTCGATCCAACAATTGGTATCAGAGCAGGAATCAAATTTTAATTTGATTATTT
>NW_020202898.1:25607-26470 GCF_001531365.2 Cynara cardunculus var. scolymus
GAAATACCTGAGCATTATGAGCCTCGACCCGAAGCAAACTGGAGTGATGAAGACAAGGTAATCGTCGAATTAGGGAACAAATGTAAACGGTTGTTAATCATGGCTATTCCTAACGACATCTTCAAATGCATCGATCATTGTCAACTGTCCATGGACATATGGACAGAACTAGAGAAATAAATCGAAGGTGGAAGGAAGACGGTAAAGAACAATCGTTCGATTTGCATCGATGAATACTACAGCTTCAAGGCCAAAGARGGTKAGTCTCTTACGGATACATACGCTAGGCTAAACACGCTGATTAGCAACTGTAACAGGTATGGTATCCCCAGAACTACAGAGGAGAACAACTCACTGTTTTTGAAGAGCCTTGGNTTAGCAGACTTGTTTGGATCTCTCAAGAGTCAAGAGTCCCAAGTTATGCAAATGAAGAGGAATCTAGGTGGCCCTCTGGCTCTAGTTGCAGAGGACGGGTGCTCCAGCAAAGGAAAGGAGGGGAAGGAGGCGAAGGAGGCGAAGAAGGAGAAGAAAAAGAAGAAGATGGTGTTGATTGCTGATAGTGATCAAAGTTCTGAGGAAGAAGTGGTCTCTATGAAGGAGATCATGAAGACTTTTGCATTGATCACAAGAGAATACAGAAAGGGTGGAGACAGGAAGGAGTACAGAAGCTTCAGTCGTAGAAGCTTCAATAAAGGAGAGAAGTCTGAGAAGAAAGAGAGGGACCAGAAGCCCTATCAGAGGGCTGAGGAACAAAGGAAGGAAGAGCCCAAAGATGGCTGCTTCAAATGTGGCAAACCTGGCCACTATGCTGCAGACTGTTGGTCCAAAGGACCAAGGACACCACAGAAGGGTCCAAAAGATGC
>NW_020202899.1:0-1870 GCF_001531365.2 Cynara cardunculus var. scolymus
AAGAACACGAGAGAGAAGCTTCAAATGATTTTCAATTGATTGAAAATGTTTACAATACAATATGGAAGCACACTGAATTACAAAGGCCTAAGCTGCTATATATACTCGTTCCTAACGGCTTTTCTGACATGACCTACACGTACAAATTCATCTAAGCCGTTCAAATAAAGCAGCTTACAAACAGTCACGTGATAAGCACGAGCAGCTAACTAACCTAAGTAAAACAGTAAAGAAGTTCTTCACAGAAGATAAAACTGTAGACCCTCTATGAGCCATCCCAGAGGCTCTGCTTGATGTGACTTGAGAGAACTTGATGCTAGAGGATCATCTTCTAGAACCTTTGTGATAGACAACAGAGGTTCTGTTATCTTTGACTTGTATGCTTTGATTACAGAGGACCAGTTTTCAGAACCTCTGTGATAGACAACAGAGGTTCTGTCACTCTAGACTTGTACGATTGAACATCTTCTGTTGTTAGTCCTCTGTGGTCTTCTGTGGTAGAACCTCTTCTGTCAACACTTGCAGTATTTACTTTTTCCATACTTTTACATTAGATGAAATGAGAGCTAACAAATATTAGTACCCATTTTATTCAAGTAAAAATTGAATTACAAAAAAAATCCTCACACACACAAAAAAAATTAAAATAAAAAAAATGAAATTTTAAAAAAAATTAAACTAATATATGAAAAAAATTAAGATGAAAACACTTAGAAAAAAAATGACAAACATATTGACCGGATTAAAAATCCGGACAATATACAAAATTTGTAACACAAGACAAAAAAAAATTGTGTCCGGATTAGAAGTCCGGACAACAAGACAATGACAAAAAAACCTAAGTAATAAACCGGACAATCATCAACCGGATAAAAGTTGATCGAGTAAAGTCCGATCACCTTGTCCGGTGAGAAATCCGTTCAAAAACATCACACAAATACACACAATCAAAAATTCAAAATGAACAAAAATACACACAAAATTCAAAATACACACTCAACAAAATCAAAAAATACACAAAAAACACATAGAAACAAGTATAAAACTAGTATAAAACTGAATTATTATGTATTTACAGGTTCGATTATGAATTATCGTTCAGATTAACTCTAAACAGTTCATAAGATCGATGTTAATCTAAACAATCAAGGGATAAATGAAAAGAGATCAAATGATATAAACCTTGATTAGAAAAGATGAATAGTAGATGAGATTAACACAGAATTTGATCGAAGAACCAGAGTTGAGCGGAGACGACGATGAATAGTGAATGGAGGAAAAAAGTAAAAAGTAAAAAATGAGACAATTATTTATAGTCAAAGTCAAAAACTGTTCGTATGCTAAACTGCTCAAAGCGTATCCGGATTAGAATAAGTCGGTCAAGAGGTCTCCGACTTATGGAATGAAAAAATATCTAAGTGTTAATCCGGACAATAAACCGCTCAAGGCATGTACGGTTTATTTGAACACCGGTTAGGACATGTCCGATTTAGGAATAAACCGCTCAAAGGTTAATCGGATTAGAAATAAACCGCTCAAAGAAGAAAGTTCAACCGCTCAAGAATTAAGCGATTTAAGGACTTAGAAAAATTATGAACATCAAACGATTTAATGAATACGCTCAAATGAATTCAACGATTTATTATCTGCTCAATCCCTTGCAAAAGTATACCTAATCTTGTCCGGATAAGAGTTTATCATATAGCCTTTTGTCCGGATGTCTAAATCGGACAATAAATCGCTCAAGTGTTATCCGGATTAACACAGATAAAATTCACTCCCCCTGAAAATATGATCAGATAAAAAAAAATGCATACTCCCCCTCAAATATAGATTTCCATAATCAAGAAATTTAAAATCAGATAAAAAA
>NW_020202899.1:5795-12253 GCF_001531365.2 Cynara cardunculus var. scolymus
AAATTATTGTCTCGGCTGCTTCATTTTTGGACCGCAAAAAGTGAACCCAGGTATATCTTGAATAGTCATCAACTATGACCAGCACATACTTTTTACCATTGATGCTTTGAATTCTCATAGGACCACAGAGATCCATATGAAGAAGATGTAGAGGACGTTCTGTATGAACTCTGTCTTTAGCTTATGAGAAGCTTTCTTCAGTTTGCTCATTTYGCAAGCACCGCATACATGATCTTTATGAAACTTCAGTTCTGGGATTCCTTTGACCAGTTGTCACAAACCAACTTGTTTAATTTCTTGAAATTCAGATGTGAAAGACGTCGATGCCATAATAGATTTTCTTTTAAAGAGGCCTTGGAAATTAAGCAGACATCAGTGTCCACTTGTGTATTTGATAGATCAATGGTGTAGAGATTTGATCGTCTGAATCCAGCTAAGAGCTCCTTACCATCAGAAGTGCGGATGCTGCATTGGTTAGCTTTAAAACAGACTTCTAGATTTTTATCACAAAATTGACCTATGCTAAATAAATTATGTCCAAGTCCTTCGACAAACGACACTCTCTTAGTTGTTAAATTCCCAGAAATTACGTCACCATATCCAAGGATAGGCGCGTATTGGTTGTTTCCAAATCTTACTGTACCTCCAAATGATTCAACAAAGTTTGATAGAAGATCTTTTCTACCAATCATGTGTTTAGAACATCCGGAGTCTAAGAACCACACATGCCGGTTAACCTGCAAAATTGAATCAATTGGGTTTTGGTACCCATTTTAGTTTAGGACCTTTAAACTCATATTTCATTGGCGGTATGATATGCGTACCAAACCAACGTTCTTTAAACATCAAAGTATTAGATACAGAAGATACCACATAATGCATGAATTGGTAAGGTCTAAAAGAAGTAAAAGATTTAAGAAATTCATTCACTCTACTCGGAGAACAATTATTTTTACTATTTCTAATAGCAAATAATTCATCAACTGAATATCTTATTACAGAACTATTCAATTTCGAATTATTTAATACAGAATTAGTAAAATTATTCTTCTTCAGTTGAGCAGATGATTTGTCGTCTTCTTTTACTCTCCAATAAGATTTAAACTTCAACGCATTATCTCAAAAAGAAAAAAGAAAATTATCAGATTTACTTGAATTTCGAACTTTCTTTTTCTTAGTAAGCTTTTTCTTCTGTTTCCTTGGATTCTTTTTGGTTTTATTCTTTTTATAATAAACATCCTCGGAAACAGGTTTGTGATTAAAATTGTTTTGAAAATCTGAAGGTAAGTCAGAATCCTCAGTCATATTGTTTTTCACAATAAATTCTTCATGACTGGGTAAATCATTTGTAAAATTAAACTTATCAACTTCATCATCTAAACAAACAACTGAATTTAAAATATTTGAAAAATTAATTTCTTCATTAAAAGCATTTATTTCTTCTGAGTCATTAGCTTCACTTAAAGATTTTTCACACGAAAAATACTCAGACTCAGCTTGTTCCGGTTTTCTTATAGAATTTTGTAAAGATTCAATTTTATCTAAAAATTCTTGTTTTTGTTTATCAAATGAAAGTATTTCTTCATTTAAAGTCTTTTCCAGCTGAACCACTTGTTTTTCTAAAATAAGAGTAGGAATRTAAGGTTTAGRTTCAACTGGTTTTGCTTCAAGCTCTGCTTTTGAATAACTATGAATAAAATCTGTTGAAACTACAGAGTCTTGATTTTTGTAACTTTCATTTAGTTTTGAATAATTAAACGGAACTTGCATTTTATCTTTTCTTTGACGATTAAGATCTTTTTGTTCAACCTAGTCAGAAGATTTTGTAAATTTTACTGAATAATCGGGACCACAAAAAATATATTCATAATTGTATAAGGTCGGGGCAGAACATAAAGCTTTTTCTAAAAAATTTGGATTTTCAAACCCCAACCCTTCCCGAGGGTTAAAATACCTTGTTTCAGATGGTTTGTTTAAAAAGATGGTTTGATAAGTTTGTCCTCTTTTATATAAAATTTCTTCTTTTTCCTTCAGAGTTTTATTTAACTGAATTATTTTTAAATCAAGCTTACTTATTTTAACAATTTGTTCTTCATTAACTAAAGCTAATTATTTATATTTTCCTTTAATTCAGATAATTCGGCTTTTAAAACATTGGATTTTTCATCAAATAAATTGGACTCAGATTTCAAAGATTTAGCCCAATTCAAATTTCCAGCATTTTCAATATATAATTTGGTATAATTTTCTTTTTGCGTTTTTAATTGATCTTCAAAATTATTTGAACGTAATTTTTCTGATTTTAACTCTTGCTGGAAAGTTTGAATTTAGATTATCATCTTTTTCATCTGTTTGATGCATGATTGATGTACTACCTCATCATTCATTTGTGATTCTTCTCCTGGCAAATGATTTCTGATTTAGCCATCAAGCACACATGTGCAACAACTTCAGTTTCTTCTTCTTCGTCTGTCAGATTYAGCCAATGTTCATCATCAGCCATAAGAGCTTTGCCGGCATCTCTTTGTTTGAATAGAAGACATTTATTCTTGTAGTAGTCGGTATCACAATTTACCGGCTTCTTGCAATTAATAGCAAAGTGGCCTAGCTTACCACAGTTATAGCATTTAGTGTTCTCATCAGCTACACCTTTGCTAAATTTCTTCATTGCTTACGGCTTTTTCTCATATTTCTTCTCGAATCTCTTTTCTTCATATTTCTTCTTCTTGCCAAACTTGTCTTTATATTCATATTTTGAGCCTGACGAGATCTCTGATTATTCGAGTGTGGCCTTTTTGAGAACTTCTTCTGGAATGCTTTGGTCAGCATTGCCATTGCTTGCTTGATCTCTGACATTTCAGAATCTGAATTTGAGCTGTTACTGTCTTCTGATTCAGAGTCACTTGACTGACTAACCTCTTTGACTTTCTTTCCAGATCTGCTTTTGAATCTCTTCTCCTTTCTCTCAGATACAAGAGCCAAAGGATCAACAACTTTTTTCTCTTTCTTCTTTGCATTTCGGATTTCCAAAACATCTTGCTCATTCTGTTTCAGAGTTTCATATATCTCATGAATATCAATATCAGATAACTGCTTATTAAATCTGATATGATTAGCAAATGGTTKCCACTCTGATTGGAGATTGTTAAGAAACTTAACATTTATCTCAATAGTAGTTTTGGAAATTCCATTCTTTGTCAGCTCATTTAGCAGTCTGGCAAGTCTATTATATAYATCATCAAGACTTTCACCTTCTTTAGCCTTGAACTCTTCATATGCCGAAATGCAATTAGTAATCTTCAGCTGACTTCCCACTTTCGAACCCATCATCATCTTTTCAATTTGAACCCACATGCTGTGACCTGATGATTTATAACTGTCAATGCTAGTGTAGATATCATTAGTCAATGCTTGCATCATATAAGACTTGCAAAGCACATCATCATGGGCTCTTTCTTTATCTTTAGGTGAATATTGATGTTTCAGTTTAGCTACTTTCTATTCAGGTATGCCTGCTACTAAATCTGCTTCTACCACTAGGAAGAATTCAGCAAGACCTTCCATTAGAGATTTCATAATCAGATCTCCTTCTTACATCCTCTCAATGAAGTTCAAAAATCTATCTCTCCACTGATTATAGTCACCACGAAACAGAACAATTGGCTTGGTGTCAGTACCAATAGCCATTGCTTCTCTTGAACTCATCGTATCAGTTTGTATGAAAATAGGATCAACAGCAGTTCAAAGTTTGAATTAAAAGATCAGTTTACAAAAATATATCTGATAATATGTAAACCATAATTAGCACACATTCAACACTTAGAAAATGTTAAGCACAAACACTTTTCCGGATTAGTAATCCGGTCAAGTTTATCCGGATTAAGAGTCCGGTCAAAAAGATAAAATATTCAACAGGTTATCCGGATTAGAAGTCCGGACAACAAGCAAACATAAATCGCTCAAAAGACTTAACCAAAATTTACTAATTTCATACGGATTACTAAAATTGAAATACGGATAAGGCACAAAATTCAATTTGTTTTAAAATTCTCAAATCGGAGGTTTTCAACACTTAGTCAAAATTCCAAAATGAAAATTGGACGTAAAAGGTCAACAAGTCAAGGTCAACAAAGTCAACAAGTCAAAGTACGTACAAAGTCCTTTTAAAACAAATCACTCAAAAGTCAAAATTTTTAAACCGATCAAAAAGTCAAACACCGTCAAAATGATGTACGCTTACAGAAATAAACCGCTCAAATAGACATTCAAAGACTTACCAAGCGGATTCTAAACCGCTTACCAAATCGCACAAACAATCAAACTTACCATCCGGATTGTTTAAATCGCTCAGATATCCGTTCAAGTTACTAACTTCTTACCAGCCGGATTCTTTAAACCGCACAATAAACCGTTCCAGTGTTCAACGGTTTACCAACCGGATTGATTTAAATCGCATACAAATCCGCACAAGGTATCAATGATTTACCAGCCGGATTAGTTAAACCGGTCAATTATCTGCACAAGTGTTGTCCGGATTAACCTATATCAAAACAACTCAAAAACATATGGATGTTAAATCGCACAAGAGTTAAGCGGATAACATCTTAAACCGTACAAGCTTTAAGCGGACTAAAATTCAAGCAAAAACACAAAATTTCACACTTTTTACCAAAATTTTGGATCAAAACATGAAAAAATATGAATTTTGAAGAACTTTTTCTAGAATACGAAAAATCAAATTTCGACTAATTCAGCCTTAAAACTTGTTTAAAATCAAAAATGATGTGAATCAAGATTGTTCGATATGTAAAACCGAATCTAATGATGTAAATCTTAACAGTTAAAACTCAAAATATGAACGATTTAGGCTAAAAAACCCAATCTGGACGAAAAACTCTCAAGAACAGTGATGAACATTTTAACTTAGATCGATGAATCTTCAATAATTCGTGCAGAAAATGTGTAAATATGATAAATCTTCAAATCCAAACTGCGGCAGTCTACTTTGATACCAATTGATAAGTCCAAAAAATGTAATCTTCAAGAATCATGATGAACATAAAAGTAGAAAGAATATTATCAAAGGATGATTTGATTAAGAGAGAGAGAATTACACAGCACTAATCACTTGATAATTCTGCTAATAACAATTGTAATGACAATTACAAGGAAAATACTATTTATACTAGGAAATAGTAAAGGCTACATTATTACAAACAATTACACTAAGGAGAAACGTGAATACAACTTTAACGCTCTAACTTGAACCCAACAATATCAACACTGCCTCTGTGCTTGCTGAGGAGGTCATTCAAAAGATGGAGAAGGCGGCTACCAGAATCCTGAGGCGATTGAAGAAGGCTCCCCATATTACTTGCAAAGCAGAAGCCACTAAAATCGATGACGATCAAGGAGGTGATGACCATGATCGTCATGAGGGGGATAAGAAGACAGAGAAGAAAGCTGAAGAGCCGAAGAAGACAACCTCTGCCAAACCACTAAAGATAGTGGACTCTGCAGCTGTCCTGTTCTCAAAAGACAAATCTCCAAAGCCTAAGGGGAAAGGCAAGGGTAAAGCTGTAGAGGAGTCGCCACAGAAGGGGTCAAGCTCTGAGACGCCAGAGGAGATAAATGAAGAAGAGTATGATGACCCAGACCTTGTTCGAGCTTTAAAGGTGTCTTTGGCAGAGGCACAGGCAGGAAAGGGCAGAGCCCGCATCCCTAGAGCTGGAGAAGCCTCTTCCTCTAAAATAGCGAAGGAGGAAACGTCCACGTGTACGTTCGACGCTCTGGTAGGAACTGTCAAGCCAATCCTACCAGAGGGGTCCACCCAGAGGCCGATTCTAGAAGAAGAAGAAACCATAATACAAGAATCTGCCATAGTAGGGAGGGTTTCTGAGATACTTGAATCTATGAGCAAGATTCGTGCGCAGAAAGTGCGCACAGAGCCCGTAACCACTATGAAAGAGATTCTGCGGTGGTGTTACTCTACCGTGGACACAGAGCCCCCTTACGACCAAGAGCTTACAGGAATACCCTCTGCCACTGCAAAGTTTCACTTCTCAAAACTCACAAGGCCACGTGAGCAGGTCTTCTCAGAGCATGTGATAACTTCTCTTCAAACCATATCTCCAAGGACAATGTTGAAGAAGACCGTGCTTTATGCTCAATATATGGTGAAGAGGGATGATGGCAACCTCTACACGTTCACAGATGCTGACCTCCACAACCTCTGTGTATTTGACATTATCTTCTTGCACAAAATTCTTAACAAGTACATGGAGAGGAGGTCAAGCTATTCGATTTCCCTCAGAAGGCTGATTGAGGTGATGCGCGCTCAAGTAAAATACTACAGCCAGAAGGACTTCGATATCACGATGAGGTTGGCCCAACCAGATTTGAAGATTTCCCCTCCAAAGAACAGACCAAGTTGGTTGCTTAGATGTCATCCCAACACC
>NW_020202899.1:12968-14440 GCF_001531365.2 Cynara cardunculus var. scolymus
GTGGGATGTCTTGTCCGTCTAGAGTTTGTAGTTTATAAGCTTCTTTCCTAAGATTTTAGATATTCGACATGGTCCTTCCCATTTAGTGGATAACTTACCTGCATTTGATTCCTTTGTATTTGGGAATACATGTCGTAAGACGTGGTTGCCTTCTTGGAATATATTTGCTTTCACATTTTTGTTGAAATGTCGAACGACCACTTCTTGTTGTGAAGGCATTTTGATTAAAGCTGATTCCCTTAGTTCTCCAAGTGCTTCGAGGTCATAACCTAGGTTGCCTGAGCTATGATCAACAATCATATGTCGTGCGACAGGGAGGCTTACTTCAATCGATAAAACAGCTTTACATCCATATAATAAAGAAAAGGGAATCCGACCTGTTGAAGGTTGAGGGGTCGGGTGATTGGCCCAAAGAACTGATGAAAGTTCTTCGGCCCACTTATCTTTTGCGTACATAAGCCTTTTATTTATAGAATTTATAATGACCTTATTGCTTAATTCTGCTAATCCGTTTGACTAAGGATAACGAGGTGTCAATGTCATAAGTTTGATATAACGATTTTCACAGTCTCGTCGAGTTCTATTGCTGATGAACTATGATCCATTGTCATAGATGATTTCAAAAGGAATACCAAACCTGTATATGATGTTAGTCTAGATGAAAGAAATACCTCTTTATCCCGAATTTGGGAGAAAGCAGCAACTTTTATTCATTTTGAGAAATAACCTGCAAGAACTAGTAGAAATACCTTTTGCCCTAGGGTTGGAGGTAATTTTCCAACTATATCCATCCCCCATCGCGTGAAAGGCCATGGGACTAGCAACGTGTGTAAGGATTCATAAGGTCGATGGGTCATACTTGAGTATCGCTGGCAGGCGTCACAACTTTGAACATATTAAATGGCTTCTTGTCATAAAGTAGGCCAATAGTAGCCTTGTTGTGATATCCTGTTCGCTAGACTTGGATATCTAGAGTGCTTACAGTATTCCTCGTTGTGCATTTCTAGAAGAATGTCCCCAGTTTGACTATCGGTGACACAACACAAGTTTAAACTCATTGATGATCTCCTGTAGAGTTTGTTGGAAATCACAACATACCTAGATTCTTTGAATCGGATTCGTCGACTTCCAACTTGTCTTTGGGGAGATGATCGTACATAAATAATTTTTTTATCACTCTTGTCCGCTCGTCTAAACGAGGGTTCGATCATTGTCTTCGACAGAAGGTGACGTCAAATGTACTAATGGACGACATCAAAGAGGACTTTTTTAATGCTGACCTAAGTTGGCTAAGGCGTCAGCTTGAGTGTTCTGATCTCTTAGGATCTGCTGAATGGAGAATGGATCGAACATTTCTGCCTTTTCCTTGGCTACCTTAAGATAGGCCGTCATTTTGCAGTCTTTTGTCGCAAACTCTCCTTTYATCTAGTTGACCACCAAGAGAGAGTCATTTATGGCTTGTAGACTTGTTG
>NW_020202899.1:15345-24194 GCF_001531365.2 Cynara cardunculus var. scolymus
TTTCTAGAATATACGCCGAATGAGCACTTAGTAGGATTCAATTTCATCTGATACTGTCGAAGGACATCGAGCGACTATTTTATATGGCTGATATGGTTGTCTATCGCGTTCTTGGATTTCACGAGCATGTCATTTATATTAACCTCCATTTATTAGCTGAAATGTTTTTTGAACATTTGGTTTACTAAGCATTGATATATTGGACCTACATTTTTAAGACCAAATGACTTTACCTTGTAACAATAAATGTCTTTGTCTATTATGAACACCGTCTTTTCTTGGTCTGAGAGATTGATGTTCCCATATCTAACAGCAAATCAAGTTACAAAATGTTTAGAGAGAATAAAGATGAATCAGATCATGATGAATCAACCAATGCCTTATTCATGAAAACTGGAAATTACAAAACATCTTTCTCACACTATACGACTCTCATGTGAATGATTACAAGAATGACTGAACAATGATTCACACTAAAAACTATGACCATGACGCCTATATATAGGGTCATTTATATGAAAGCCCAATTGCCCTTAAGCCCAAATACAAAGATTATTACAATACAATCCAATACAAATGACATTATAAAACATTCTAATATTTAGGACTATTTTGGTCCTAACAATCTCCTCCCAAAGTTTTATAAAGCAATAATCTCTTAAGCCTTCAAATCTTCTCCCGCTGCTTTCTTTTAGAAAACTTTGGTGTGCCAGACTTTAAGGACTTCTTCAAGATCCCCCCCCCCCTGAATAAAGCTCTTATTCTTCAGTTTTGACTTTAGTATATGATTCAATGTGAATTCAGCACCATTGATTGCACACTGTACAACTTCAACTGCAGTTAACTTAAGACAACCTTGAACCTCAGAGTTATTGCTGGCCCACGAGCAACTAATTCATCCAACTATGGGATAGATAAATGTGCAAGTTACGTTACACTTTAGTGCAAACAGTCTTATGATAAAGAATCTTTCAATGAACCACAAGTTGAATAAGCATTCAACTTAAGAACTTGATTCGATAAGCTCATAAAGTGGGATTTCAACATCAACTTGAATTAACAAAGAAAACACTTTTGACATTAAGATCCGGAGAGAAGTATCAACATTAAGAACATGGCTTCTGTGATAACTGGATTTAGGTTATCACCTGAGGTAATGAATACATGATTATTTATTATACATGATTAAGTGACAGCATGATAAATTGATATATTTGATCATGCTAGTATGTGAAATTATGTGCGTAATGTAGATGCATGTATGAGAGCATATGTATACATGATATATATATATATACACACACATGCATGATATAGGGATGCATGGGTGTGTGGTCGACCTTTCCTTTTAAGGAAAGGGTAAAAAAGGAGGGCAAGGCCTCCAATCACTTCTCTTGCCAGTTTCAAAACTCTGAGAGTAAATTTTTAAAAAAGTGTTGATCGGTTTACTTGTTGATTGAAGTTTGAAGTCTGGTTTCAAAAGAGTTTCTAAGATGTGTGGTTTATACTGCTTTTAAAATCTTCTTAGTTGTATAATTGATTGTATAGCCTTTCATCTGATTTGAAAAATAAAACATTGAGGTGTTATCCATATTAGACTTAAACCAGCCAAGAGTCGAGCGGTTTAGTCTTAAACCGGACAAGGGTTGGGCGATTTAAACCCTAAATCGGATAAGACTTGAGTAGGCTATAGATAAATCGCCTGGTGAAGTTGTTCGGATGGACTTAAACCGGTCAAGAGTCGAATGATTTAGTCTTAAACCGGACAATGATTGAGCGATTTATGAATATTGAGTTCATGTTAAATATTTTGAGCGGAGAAGTAGGAATACGACTAAATGGCGACCGGCTTATTTTTAAATCAGACAAAACTTTGATTTATGAGTTGTCCGGATTGGTAAATCGGACAAGTTATGTGAAGTATCATCCGGATTTGTTATCCGGACAAGGTTCACCGGATTAATGGTAAAGCGGACAAGCCTTGGGCGATTTATTGTCCGGATTTGGTAAATCGGCCAAGACTTGACCGGAGATGAAGTCCGGCCAAGCCTATTTTGACCAGATTTGCATTTTGACTTATTCATGGTTTATATATAATTATTCTTATATATAAAAGGAGAATTTTGAAAAATATTATTTTCGAACTAATAATAATAATTCCATTGACTGCGGTCTAATTCTATATGGAATTGTTTTTATGAAATATTTTGATGAAGAAATAAGGGTGGCATATCAAGAAGAGGTGTACCATGGGATAAGGGTGGCACATCAAGGAGAGGTGTACATTTGGATATAAGGGTGGCATTTGTATGTATGTGTTATATAATATAACTCTTACTATTATATCCTTTAASATTACTGTGGTCTGGAATCTTTATTTCCTTGTGACTTAAAGATTTAGGATCAGAGTTTTTATCGGAAATCATAGTCTGAATGTTATAGAGAAGGGGATAACAGATTTGTGCTGAAACTTTGAATAAACCTTATTTGAGTGGAAAAAAGGTTTAAAAGTGGCATTATGTTATTTGGTTAATATAAACCTGTTTAGAGTTGATGTATTATTTGCAAGCAGGGAATTTGGCTTGAAAAGTAACAAGGTATTAGTACCAGGCCCTTACTTGATTCATATATTTGTGACATGTATGAAAAGTTGTTTTATTTAAAAGTTTTGGTGATTTTTTACCCTGCAATAAAATAAATAGGGTAACTCACTAGACCTTTAGGTCTAACCCTCGTTTTGTATTTTTTTTAAATATGTATTGCAGAAAGTGCTGAGGGTAAAGGGAAGGGAAAAATGTAATAATTTCCCTATATGCTTATCTGCATGAAGATTTATTGACGGCATGTATAGTTTTGTTAGATGGATCTGGTTTAGTGTAAGAATTGTATTTTGAATTTTTGGACCATGTATTTTGTACTGGTAGATTCTTGTACTAAGGGACCAATGTGATGTACAAACATGTATTTCTTGCATATGAAGTATATGCTACATGAGTTATGTGGAATGGGGCGTTACAGCTTCATAAACCACAAGTCAACCAAGAAAGATAAGTTGATTTCCTTCAAACTTTCGGCAGATTGAATAACCAAAATTAGATCAAAAATTCCTAGACAGAAGAATGATTATAGGCACTCAGAACTCTAGAATGACTGTAGACATTCAAACTTCTAATTGATCAGGTTAGATAAATGACTGAGAACACTCAAAGATTTGATAACTCCAAAACCTCCAGAACATTGATTGTTGACCTTCAAAATCGTTGATTGATCTGGTCAAATGAAATGATTAAAAGCACTCAGCATTCTCGCCTCTTGTACACAAACTCCAGATTAATGATTGCAGATACTCAAACTCTGACCAGTCCAATAAAATATAGAAATCAATCACCCAGTTCTAAAATCTTTTCAAATCAGGCATTAATCAATAACCCCAATTAGGTTGACCAAAAAGTCAATCTTTGACTTTCAAAAATATGATAAAATGAACACCTTAATCATTAAGCACTTGGTGAACATGGGCAAATAATCCATTAAGCAACATAATAAGCATATTGAGTTGATGAACAGATTACTCATTGAATGGGTGATGAACAGATTACTCATGGGTGAGGAACTCAGATTTAGGATTTAGATCGCCCATGCCTTAGGCAGATAACCCCATGAACCATGTATATCGCCCACGCCTTGGGCAATATACTCCAACTTCCTTATATCTCTCAACATAAAATGACATCACATAAGACTTTGAGTGAATTACAAGTATATTGGACAGCTTTATCGCTCATGATATTTGAGTAACAAGACAAACTGCTTATTTGGGATTATCGCCCACCAAGGAATCCATGTAGAGGGTTATCGCTCAACAAGAATATCGGACAAACAGGTATCGTTTGATATATGAGCGATGTACACTTCGAAGTGTAAACAAGGATATCGCTTGGTATATTGGGAGATGAACACTTTTATCGCTTAACACTTTGAGCGATTTACAATATGATGCTCATGACTTAGAGGATTAATCAACGTTATCAGGCAATGGCTGGGTGATGAACGTAGATTAGCGCTCAACACATGCAAAATATGTCTAAGTCCAACTTTATCGCTCAAAAACAGTTTAGAAATTACGATCTGTTGAGCAATGTATGACATGTTTACAAGTGAAGATAGAACATCAACGTCCGTATAGTAAGTTACAGTCTTTAGAAATTTCGATCTAGAAATGGGATCAGGTTATAATGGATTTCATAACCAAATTACTGAGAACACTGAGAGGTTATGATGCCATGTGGTTTACTGTGGATCGGTTGTCCAAGTCTTCTCACTTGCTACCAATGAAAAAATCGTATTCAATGGATAGGTTGACAAAACTGTATATTGACAAGGTAGTGATACATCATGGTGTTCCATTATCAATATTTTTTTATCGAGACAGTCGATTCACTTCTATGTTGTGGAAGAGTTTTCAAAGAGAGATGGGTTCACAGATTAAGTTAAGTACATCTTATCATCCTCAAATGGATGGAAAAAGTGAATGAACTATCCAGACATTAAATGATATGCTTAGAGCTTGTGCTATTGATTTTGGGGGATCATGGGATAATCATTTGGCTTTGGTGGAATTCGCTTACAATAGCAGTTATCATTCAAGTATTCAAGCTGCAACTTTTGAGGTTCTGTATGGAAGAAAATATCGAACTCCTTTGTGTTGGAATGAGATAGGTGAGAAACAGTTAGTTGGGCCTTAATTAGTGCAACAAACAACTGATAAAATTTTCCAAATCCAAGAATGAATGAAAGTGGCTCAAGATCGGCAAAGAAGTTATGCAAATAAACGTCGAAGGCTGATTGAATTCCAAATTRGAGATATAGTAATGTTAAAGGTACCACCGTGGAAGGGGGTAGTAYGCTTTGGAAATAAASGAAAATTGAGCCCAAGGTATATTGGACCCTTTCCTATCATTGAAAGAATTGGGGAGGTGGCTTACAAACTAAAACTTCCATTGGAGTTAAGTGGTATTCATAACACTTTTCATGTGTCAAATTTGAGGAAGTGTTAAGCAAATCCAGTCGTAGCTGTACCTCTACCAGAAATTAAAATTGATGAGAGATTATGTTTTGAAGAAACCCTTAAAGCCATTACTGATTTCAAGAAAAAGAAACTACGAAATAAAGAGATCAAGTTAGTAAAAGTTCAGTGGCGTTATCATAAAGGGCCAGACGCCACCTGGGAATCGGAGTTAGAGATGTAAATGAAATATCCTTACCTATTTACTTCATGAAATTCTGGGACGAAATTATTCTAAGGAAGGGATATTGTAATATTCGATTCCAGTTTCCAAAATTACCAGGTATTGGTGTAATTAGGTAATGAAAAGTTCATGGTTAATGTTTGTCATTCAAGGGTTGGGAAAGGAATCGATTAGGGGTTGTTTCTCTAAAATTATGTTAAGTAAGGCACATATATATATATATATCCATATATATATATATATGTATGTGTGTGTGTGAGAGAGAGAGAGAGAGAGAGAGTGTGTGTGTGTGTGTGTAAGTAAAATATTTTTCAAATCGGGAAAATTGGTTATGCACTTGCTATAAATAGCAAATGCATTTGCATAGAGAAAGGTTACTAATTTTGATAAATTCTTAATTCACTTTCAAGAAGCTTAGGTGATCAAAGTACAAAAGCAGATTCTTGAATTGAATTCAAAGGCAAAGGTGAGATTTATGTTGTTTTGGATATCTAAATGTTATGATATCTAAATGTTATGATATCAATATATAATATGATAAAAACTCTAGTATATGTTGTTTGAATGAGATTTAAACTGCATTATTGTTACTATGTTTCATCGCCGTTAATACCTTCAAGATTAGAACTGACTGGACAAAGCAGTGTCCGGATAAAACCCTCATCAGACAAAGCATTGTTCGGATGAGACCATTTATCAAACAAGCAGTGTCCGGATACGTATCTCACCAGCCAAAACATCTTCCGGATGTGTACCTTCACCAGACAAAGAAGTGTTTGGATAGAACTCTTCTCCAGTTAAAGAGTTGTCCAGATAAGAACCAGCAACGTTCATGACCGTATAATTGTTAGGACCTGTAAATTCAGCTTTGGTATTTGATCTCTTATTCTGAATGATCTTTAGGACGATTACAGTGCAGCGGAAACAATGATAAGAACACAACAGAGTAATTAACCAAGAACACACAGATTGATATAAGGAAGATGAACGCAATAGAATAGCTTCAAAGGTTTTTCAATTGATTGAAAATATAGACGATTACAATACGGAAGCATAAAGAATTACAAAGGCCTAAGCTGCTATTTATACTAGTTCCTAACGACCTTTCTGACATGACCTAGACGTGTGAAATCATCCAAGCCGTCCAAATAAAGTCGATTAAAGACCTAGTCACGTGAGAAGCACGTGCAGCTAACAACCCTTTGAAAAGCAGCAGAACAGGATCTTCACAGAAGACGAATCCGCAGACCCGCTGTGAGCCATCTCAGAGGCTCTGCTGTAGAAGACTTGTAGGTTCTTATTGCCAGAGGACCATTTTCCAGAACCTCTATGAGAGACAACAGAGGTTCTGTCATTCTTGACTTGCACGATCAAACAGCTTCTGTTGCTAGACCTCTGTTGTCTTCTGTGGAAGATACCCTTCTGTCAACATTTGCAGAAATCTTTTTCATACTTTTACATTAAGTAAATATTAGAGCTAACAATCTCCCCCTAAGTATGAAAAAGTAAAAATGGACAAATGGATGCAAGAAATGACTAATTGWAAGAAT
Source organism: Cynara cardunculus var. scolymus (assembly GCF_001531365.2). NCBI lineage: Eukaryota > Viridiplantae > Streptophyta > Magnoliopsida > Asterales > Asteraceae > Cynara > Cynara cardunculus. The sequence continues at coordinate 22,145 of NW_020202899.1, forward strand.
TAGAAGAGGAGATAAAACTCATCCTCTGAAAAGAATTACATAAAATTGAAAGAATTACAAAATTGTTGCTCAGGCATATCTATTACAGAAGATTAGTCCACAGCAGAGTCTGGATAGTCGTCTACGGCAAATTGCAGATCTGACTTGATGGTTCTGTAGACCTTGAATATCCATTCTCTGAAGGAGACTTGAACTTTAATCACTTACAGAATACCAGACACTTCATCCGCCCTTAGATGCCCTCTTTGCACTTCTGCAGCCACTTGGTTGAACACCCACTCAAGAGTCTCTGTCGTATATTTGTTCGCCTCTGTGGGATCAAAGAACCTTAGAATGTCATCCTTGTCGAAGAACACAAACCCAAAGATGGGATTGTGGACAATAGTGTTGGGATGACATCTAAGTAGCCAACTTGGCCTGTTCTTCGGAGAGGAAATCTTCAATTGTGTTTGGGCCAACTACATCGCGATATCAAAGTCCTTCTGGCTGTAGTATTTCACTTGAGCGTGCATAACTTCGATCAGCCATCTGATCGATATAGAATAGCTTGATCTCCTCTCCATGTATTTGTTAAGAATTTTGTGCAGGAAGATCAGGTCAAATACACAGAGGTTGTGGAGGTCAGCATCTGTGAACGTGTATAGGTTGCCGTCATCCCTCTTCACCACATATTGAGCATAGAGCATGGTCTTTTTCAGCATCCTTCTCGGAGATATTGTTTCAAGAGAGGTTATCACGTGCTCTGAGAAGACCTACTCGCATGGCTTTGTAAGTTTTGAGAAGTGAAACTTCGCAGCTGCAGAGGGTATACCTGTAAGCTCTGGATCGTAAGGGGGCTCTGTGTCTACGGCAGAGTAGCGCCACCGTAGAATCTCCTCCACAGTGGTTACAGGCTCTGTGCGTACCTTCTTCGTAGGGATTTTACTCATCGAATCAAAGATTTTATACACCCTTCCTACTGTGGCAGATTCTGGTATCCTGGTTTCTTCTTCTTCTAGAATCGGTCTCTGGGTGGACCCCTCTGCTAGGATAGGTTTGACAGTTCCTAACAGAGCGTCGAACGTACCCGTGGACGTTTCCTCATTCGCCGTTTTGGAGGATGAGCCTTCTCCAGCTCTGGGGATAAGGGCTCTGCCCTTTTTTGCTTGAGCCTCTGCCAAAGAAGCCTTTAACGCTTGAACGAGCTCTGGGTCATCGTACTCTTCTTTGTTTATCTGCTCTGGCATTTCAGAGCTCCACCCCTCTGTGGCGACTCCTCTACAGCTTTGCCCTTGCCTTTCCCCTTAGGCTCTGGTGCTTTATCTTTTGAGAACAGGGCAGCTGCAGAGTCCACTATCTTTAGTGGTTTGGCAGAGGTCTGCTTCTTTGGCTCTTCAGCTTTCTTCTCCGTCTTCTTCTCCCCCTCATGACGATCATGGTCATCACCTCCTTGATCGTCATGGATTTTGGTGGCTTCTGCCTTGCAAGAAATGAGGGAAGCCTTCTTCAATCGCCTAAAGATTCTGGTAGCCGTCTTCTCCATTTTCTTGATCACCAGCTCTGCATGCATAAAAGCGTTGTTTATGTCGATCTCTAAGGCCCACTTCATTTTAGAGAGGCTTTGATTGATTTCGCTTCTGAAGGAGTAACCCTCTTTGACAAGCTTTGAAGTGCAGTCTTTTATCGATTGGTCGGAAGCTCGGGCTTCTTTGAGAAGTTGATCTGTATACTTGCGCATGAGCTCTCCTAAGGCTTCAACCATTGCATCTAGCTCTCTGCGAGTGGCTAGATGGTTGATGTTTGCCCTGGAGGATTTGGAGTCAATGCCATAGGTGACCGCAGAGGAGAACATGCCTTTGATCTCGTCTTTGAATGCAGAGTAATCTGTGTAGCCTGCAGAGATGAAATCAGCAGCAAACTGTGCGGCCACCTCTGATAACTCTGTCTTCAGCTTCTGGATTGAAGAAGGGTTGAGTGACAGAGCGCTAAAGGATTCTGCAAGGTCGTCTTTATGAAGGACAGAGCTCTGAAGGGTTGAAAGTGTTGCCTTGAGTTCTGACGTTGTAGATGT